>NW_022589731.1:24096245-24118745 GCF_004348235.1 Phoca vitulina
GGGAAAAAGAAAAATTCAAAAAAAAAGAAAAAAGGAAAAAAGAAAAAAAGACAGTTAAAAAAAATAATTAACTTTGAAAGACTAAAGAATCATGGTAAAAAAGCCATGAATTCTATGTGCAGTATTCCCCTAGCGCTGGAGTTCTGCCGTTCTCATTGATCGGTAAACTTGGTCTTGGCTGGCTGTTCTCGCTGATCTTCTGGGGGAGGGGCCTGTTGCCGTGGTTCCCAAATGTCTCTGCCGGAGGCAAAATTGCCCCGCCCTTGCCGGTCCGGGCTAAGTAATCTGCTCGGGTTTGCTCTCCGGAGCTTTTGTTCCCTGCAAGCTTTCCGTACAGCTTTGGAGGCGGAGAGCGAAAATGGCGGCCTCCCAGTCTCCGCCCCGGCGGAGCCGAGAACTCGGGGTCCCGCTCCTCAGCGAGCCCTCAGAGAAAAGCCGTCAGTCACTCCCGTCTCCCCGGTCTCCGGCCGCACTCCGTGCTCACCCGGCCTGTGACCGCGCCTTTCTATCTGGCACCCGACCCCGGGTGGAGTCTCCAAACCCAGCAGATCCCCGCGGTGCACTCCCGCACCTCTCCTCCCCGGGGAAGAAGGTGAGTCTCCCCGGATCTGCCGCTTGTTGGGTCCCTGCTGGAGGAGCAGTGGCCCGACTGTGCCGCGGATCACGGTTTATAGCAACCCCGAGCTGAGAGCCCGCGCCTGGGCTCCGTCTCTGCAGCCGGCTTCCCCGCTCCGATACCTGGGAGCTCTGCCGCACTCAGGCACCCCCGGTCTTTCTGTGACCCCGAGGGTCCTGAGACCACACTGTCCCGCGAGGGTTCCACCCCCCACTTCGCCACCAGAGTGACGTCCCTCAGCGGAGCAGACTTCTAAAAGTCCCGATTTTGTGCTCCGCGGCTCTATCACTTGCCAGAAGCGGCCGACGGAGGCCCCTCCCCCGCCGTCTATCCTCCCGAATATCGCCTCGGATTCACTTCTCCGCACGTCCTACCTTCCAGAAAGTGGTCGCTTTTCTGTTCAGAGAGTTGTTGCTCTTCTTTTCTTTGATCTCCTGTTGAGTTTGTAGGTGTTCAGAATGGTTTGATCCCTATCCAGCTGAATTCCTGAGAGGAGACGAAATCCAGGTCTCCTACTCCTCCGCCATCTTGCTCCGCCCCCTTTATTAGAAAGATTTTTAAAAGGGGCTTTAAAAATCTAAGTTTCTTGGGACACCTGGGCGGCTCAGTCAGTTAAACATCTGACTCTTAGTTTCAGCTCAGGTCATGATCTCGCGGTGGGGAGACTGAGCATGGACTCGGGCTCCCCACTCAGCAGGGAGCCTGCTTCCCCCGCTGCCCCTCCCCCTGCTCCTGTGCTGTCTCACACACTCTCTTTAGAAAAAATAAATCTTTTAAAAAAAATTTCTTTAAAATTTTTTTTAAAAATCCAAGTTTCTTAAAAAGCAACCAAAAATTGAATAAACTAATATTAAAGTAAGCTTTAAAAGAAAATTCTAAAGATAAGAGCAAAAATCAATAAAATGGAAAATAGAAAAAAACAAGAGAGAATTAACAAGGTTAAAACTAGTTCTTTGAAAAGATTAGTAAAATTGATAAACCTATCACAAGACTGATCAAAGAAAAAAGGTAAAAACACAACTTACCCTTATCAGAAATAAAAGAAGCAGTATGATAAAAATCCTATAGATATTAAAGGAATAATAAGGAAATGTTAAAAACAACTTTTTTTGCCAATAATGAAATTGACACTAAATGAAATCAAAATTCTAAAGAGCCTATTTCCACAAAAGAAATGGGATTCATACTAATTAAACTCCTAAAAAGAAAATAATACAAAGACATTACAAAGTGAAATATGGGCTGATATCCCTCATTAATAGGGATGAGAAATTCTTAACAAAATGTTAATAAGTTAAATATAATATTACAGAAATGCATAATGTGTTATGACCTCATGGGGTTTATCCTAAAAAGGGAAGGTTGGTTTAACATTTAGAAATCAATAAGATGTGGGCGCCTGGGTGGCTCAGTCGTTAAGCGTCTGCCTTCGGCTCAGGTCATGATCCCAGGGTCCTGGGATCAAGTCCCACATCGGGCTCCCTGCTCGGCAGGAAGCCTGCTTCTCCCTCTCCCACTCCCCCTGCTTGTGTTCCTACTCTTGCTCTCTCTCTCTCTCTCTCTGTCAAATAAATAAATAAAATCTTTAAAAAAAAGAGAGAGAGAAATCAATAAGATGTGTGGCGCTTGGGTGGCTCAGTTGGTTAAGCGTCTGCCTTCAGCTCAGGTCATGATCTCAGAGTCCTGAGATCGAGCCCCGTGTTTGGCTCTCTGATCAGCAGGGAGTCTATTTCTCCCTCTCCTTCTGTGTGTGTTCTTTCTCTCTCCACCTCTCTCTACCTCTCTCTCTCTAATAAATAAATAAAATCTTAAAAAAAGAAATCAATAAGACATAATTAACCATATAAACAGACTGAAAAAGAAAAATTATGATCCTCTCAAGGATCTTAAAAACATTTGACAAAATCCAACATATACTGTGGATTAAAACTCTCAGCAAACAAGGAATAGAAGGGAACTTTCTCATGTGAAAAAGGACATCAGTGAGAAACATCATACCTAAAACCTAACATCATACTTGATGATGAAATTGTTCCTGCTAAGGTCAGAAATGACACAAAAAGTGTTCAATTCTATTCAGCATTATGTAGGATTTTCTAACCGTGATATCAGGCAAGAGAAAGAAATTAAAGGCATACAGATTAGAAAGGAAGAAGTAAAGCTGTGCTTATTCACAGATGGCATAATTATTTATATAGAGGTCATTAAATCTACCAATTAAAAAAAGATAAAAGAATTAATCATTTTGTTTAGCAAAGTTTCAGCACACAGAATCAGTATATGAAAATCAGTTTTATTCTATATACTAGTGACAAACCATTGTGAATCAAAAATATAAAGTAGTATCATTTATAATGGCGTCAAAACATATGAAATACTTAGGGAAAATTTTAACAAAAAAAACCAGACATGAATAATGAGAATTACTAATTATTTTTTAAGGACTTTATTTGAGAGTGAGAGAGAGCAAGAGAGAGCGAAAGAGAGCATGAGCTAGGGGAGAGGCAGATGGAGAGGGAGAGGCAGACTCCCCGCTGAGCAGAGAGTACATTTCAGGGCTCAATCTCAGGACCCTGGGAGCATGACCTATGCGGAAGGCAGATGCTTACCAAAGGCAGATGCTTAACCAACTGAGCCACCCAGTTGCCCTGAAAACTACAAATTAGTATAGAAGAAAGTTAATCTAAATAAGTGGATAAATACACCATGTTCTGAGTTTAGAAAACTCAATATTGCTAACATGTCAATTATCCATAAATGGATCTCTAGATTCAATGCAAATCCTGATCAAAACCCCAAAATGCTTTTCTGTGGAAATGGACAAGCCAATTCTAAAATTCATATGGAGATGTCAAGGCTTTAATATAACCAAAGAAACTCTGAAAAGTAAGAAGAAAGTCTTTTCCAAAAACGGTGCTGAAACCACTTTGGAAAAGTTTTGATAGTTTCACATAAAGTTAAGTATATGCCTGCCCTGTGCATTTATCTGAGAGAAATTAAAATACATGTCCAAATTTAAGAAACAAAACAAATGGGCAAAGGGGAAAAAAGAGAGAGGCAAACCAAGAAACAAACTCTTAACTATGGAGAACACACTGATGGTTACCAGAGGGGAGGAGGATGGGGAGGATGGGAGGGGCTGGCTGAAACAGGTGATGGGGATTACGGAATGCACTTGTTGTGATGAGCACCAGGTGGAGTACGCAAGTGTCAAGTCACTCTATTGTACACCTGAAGCTAATATTACACTATGTTAATTAACTGGAATTTTTTTTAAAAACTTAAAAAAGTGCATGTCCAAAAAAATGTGTACAAGCACATTTACAGCAGCCTTATTATAGTGACTGAAACTAACACCCAATTGTCTATCACTGAGAGGAAGGACAATTTGTAATATAGGATGTTCGCAGCAGTAGAAAGAAATGAGCTACTGCTTCCCACAATGTGGATAAATCTCAGGGATGTAATACTGAGTGAAAGGAACCAGACACCAAAGACTTCAGACCAAGTGATTGCATTCTTAGGGAGTTCTAGAACAGGCAGAACTAATATAAGATGGAAAAAAGTCAAAAGAAGGGCTGGGGGCGGGGGGGGGGGGGAGCAGTGCAGAACTAACTGGAAAGAGGACTGAAATGCTCTCTACTGTGACAGGGGTGTGAATTACATGAGTGGATCCAATTTTTCAAAATTGTACCATTAAAATGTGTGCATTTTGGTGTGTGTAATGTCAACTTAAAAAAAGAATTATGAGGTTTGCACATCACCAATATGGTGGTGGAGGAGACCCCAGCTTTCACCCCTTCACAATGAAACTAAAAACATAGAACTCATAGAAACAGAGTAGATTGGTGGTTCCTCAGGACTGGAGGAGTGGGGGACAAAATGGGGAGATATAGGTCAATGGTAGGAACCTTCACTTATAAGATGATTAAGTTCTGGGGATCTAATGTCCAGCATGGTGACTGTAGTTAATGGTACCGTATCGTGTCCTGGAAAGTTGCTATGAAAATAGATTATAAATGTTCTCACTGTAACAATGCATGGTAGTTGTAGGCAGTGAAGGATGTGTTTACTCACCTTACTGTGGTGAACCTCTCACAATATATACACGTATCAAATCATCACATGGTACACCTTAAACTTACATGATATTTTATATCAGTTGTATCTCCTTAAAGCTGCAGGGAAAAGCCAACTGAAGACAACAATGATAGAGTGGGGTCACGGAGTGACTAGAGGCTTGCGGGTGATGACAACGGCAGGATGTTCGTGATCGTTGAAGCTGAGTACTATCCTGTTTACCTTATAGGCATTGGCAATTTCATGTAATAAAAAAAATTTTAACTACTAGTAAAAATTTCAAGTTGTCTTTCAAAATAATTACCTTGTGACATGCCAGTGACAATGCTAAAGATGAAAACGTATGTGAAACTGTTAACACCAGTTTACAAGTCACCCAGCGAAACATCTCTGGGAGCTGCTCCTCACACCGCACGGGGTCCACGCGGAGAGGTAGCAGGTGCAGCGCATACTCCAGTGGAGGACGCACACATGCACTAGCATGAGTAGGTGGTGTGAGGGCCACAGCACAGGTGTTGGTGTAGAAGAACATCCTTCTCAAGAAGAGACCTGAAATGATGGCATTAGAGCCGTGCTGGTGTCACGTGACCTAGCGCTGGGGGACACGGGGAAAGGGCTGTGGGCTCCAGTCAGGGCTCTGCCGCCACCCGTGGGGACATCAGTTATTCCAAGCAACGCCCCTCAGCTTCCAAATGAGAAAAGTTCATAGTGCCAACGACAATAAGGGAGATGATTCGTGGGAAGCACTTGCATGCGTTAGGGGAAGACTCAATCTTGTTAATCAGGGGATGTCATGTATTATAAAGCTTACCTGAAAATAAACGATCAGTCCACGCAAACGACAAAAATCCTTTTAGGGCATAAGAGCACACTTTTTGTGGTGGTTGCGTTTCAGTGGCTTGCCGCCCTGAAGAATCTTTGAGGAATGGCTGGCTAGCTGCTAGCAAACTCCGTGTAAGCTGACATGTGTTACGATTGAAAAGAAATAAGGAAGTTGTTGCCTTTGTTTTGTCTAAATATATTTGTAGCAATAAGAATCTATTTTATTGTTGAAATTCCTGCAGGAAAATCACTTTGTTACTGTAAGCGCAAATCAAGCCTCTCTCTTCCTTCCCCCATTGAAATATTTATTCCTAGAATGAAAATTTTTATAAAAACAGCTTTTTAGGAAAATGTAATTATCCTATCACGGCAGAGGAGAATGCACTTAAAATGAAGCAAAACAGACTTCTAACTACTCAATAGAAAGAGTAAACCAGTTGCCCAGGTGATATCAGCAAGTCTTAAATGTAATTGATTCACTAGAAGAAAATTAAACCAGCAGATACAGTTGTTACTATTTGGTAATCGGAATCAAGATATCTGTGACCTGGACAGAAGCACATTGATTTGTTCTGTCTCCAGCGTCTAAACAGAGGCCACCCTGTGTAGACACTGGGTATTCCTGAGCTGCCCTGTGTGTTAGCACTCGTCACAAAAACAGAAGTGTTGTCAGGGTCTTGGGGGCAAGGGGGAGTTTAGGACCAAGTGGAACTGGGGCATGTGACCTAACCTGGTTGCCCATGAAAATCAGCAGAAAGAAGGATGCTAGAGCCTGCCTGGGAGAGAGCCCTTTGGAATTGTCCTTACTGATGGATGATAACTGGATTAGATGCTCCCCAATTAAACCAGCTGAGCGCCAGCCCTCAGGCTTTGAGCCAGGCAAGACTTGTCTAGAAATTCACTTTTCCAATCTAGCTTTAACAAGAAAAGAAATTTATAAATGGAGATGTCAAAACAATTGTAAAGGAAAATGTCAAACGGAAATTTAGATAATTCAGCTCCTTTAGTGGGAGTTCTAAAGCTGCAGATAACATGGCCAAAGCAAAGAGGGCTGGAGCCGAGTCGGACTTCACCACGATGAGTCATTACTGCAATTTCCAGATCTACCACTCATCCGAGAAAGCTCGTCACGGACATGAGTGCCACACGCACAGCCGGGCCCTTGGGGTCTACATGGTCTCACCCAGCAGTACACACTGTGGTCTGAACTACCACGATGTCTGCACATTCCAGGACAGATGACACGTGCCATGATCAAAGACACCAGGAGAAAGAAAGAAAGAGCCCGGCAGACAAGACAACGGGCCCTCCCCGAAGGCCTGATGGTGATGGTGTGCTAATGAGAGGGCCTGTGGGACTAGGAGTGACACACCAGGAGTGTCCTTCCCGAGAAGAGGCCTGAAGTGAGGAAATTACAGCCTCGGTGGTTGAAGGGAGCTTCTTATTTTTCAAGTGTGTCAAACATAATTTAATAATCACTGTGACCACAGGTATCTTCACCCACCACTGCTGGTTACAGCCCCGATACAGCTGTCATTCACGGAGGGCCCGTGGGTGATTATGCTGTGGTGTCTCAGTGAGTTATTGTACATGAGATGTGCAACACCAAGTACACATCATTTTTTTTACCCAATGCACATGCAGTAGGTGTACATGGCAGCCGCCAGGGTGTCTGAGGGTTGCAAACACTTGATCATTGAAAATTACCCTAAAATGTACAAGCAGAAGATGAATGAGGTTAAGTCTACACTTCTCCATAATTCTCCGCTGCTGGTTAACTCTGCGATGGGCAGATCAATTGGCTTCTTGGAGTCGCTCATGTGGCTAAATTATAAAAACATAGCCCTGATACCTGAAGGCAGGGGCCGGAGCAAGGGGCCTCCTAGAGTCCTGTCAACTACTCCCTTCCGAAGCAGACCCCGTGCCAGGTGCTTGGGGGGGAGGGGAGGACACATATGGAACAAGGAGACTTTGTTCCCATCTCCAAGAATCTTACCACCCAACTGGGGAGAACAGATGGTAATAACTATAACAAAGAAGAAAAAGAAATCTAATACAATAGACACAGAAAATACTAAAGAAATACAAAGTCAAGAGAGATTAATTCCATCTGGACCACAGGGGACAGCTGCATGACAGAGGTGGCATGTGAGCTGACGATTATTAGGAAGGAAGTACTGAGGACTCTAGCTAGGATGAAAGCACTAACATGGAACAGGAGGAGTGAATCTATGACATTCTAGAAAGACAGGGCGGGCAAGCTCTGATGAAGAAGATAGACATCGCCCCAGCTCCCAGTCCATAAGCAAATTCTTTTCAGCTGAGGGTCTTAACTCCTTATAACCCATAACTTTGAAAACCAGTTTATGGCAGACAAGCTGAATTGAATCTTAACACAAAGTAAGTCATGTACTTTGCTCTTTATTTCAGATCATTATAACATAATGATATCACTAATATCTATCATTGATTGCTTATATACAAGTGTAATTGTAAATAGGTATGTAAGAATATAACTGCTGAAGAAGTTAAGAATCATAAACTCCCGCAATTTAAATTATTTTCTCAAACACTTTAGACGTTTTTATCAACATGCAATATTTGAGATTGGAATACAGAGGACAAAGAGAAAATCTGATGGTGATTCTCAGGATTTAAGTATGAATCATCTTACAGATGATGATGGTTAAAATATATATATATATATATATATATATATATATATATATCTTTGCATTATCTGACGCTGAAACAAGTGCCTTGTTCCAACTGCTCACAGTCTTAATTCTGGAGGAAGAAAGCATCCAGTGAGATCAACGATAAAATGAATAAAGGTCAAGTCCACTGGAGTCAAAAATGAACAACAACCCAAAGACCCCAACCTGCCGTGAAGCCACCTTAGTGGAAGCCAGAGGGCAGGATGAGAGGACGAAGGGTCCACTCCACTCCCCTCTGTTCCTGCCCCAGGACGACATGCAGACAGTGTCACGCTTTGAGACAGGTACATGCTGATGGAGTTTCAGAATGTCGCCCCGGCGGTGCAAATAAGAGTTCCATCTTTGGGGACCCTTTGAACAAAGGGTTGGTATGGAGAAGACCAACCAAACTTATTCTGTGGCCTCGCAGAGGAGAACCAGGGCCAATGAGGAGCAAGAGAAGGGAAGACGCTTCCGTGGAGAACAATAGAGAAGTGTCTAGCATCCAAGATTTCCTCTTTCTCTACAGCGGGGTCTGCAAATGGAGATGTCCAAGTGAAGGTTGGATAGACATTGTATTTCTCAAGCAATGTCCTTAGGTCCTTTATAAATATTAATGTATTTAATTTGTAGAAAGCCATATGAGGCAGGGACCCTTAGAATCCCCATTTTACAGATGAGAAAACATAAGCACAGAGAGGTCATACGACCTTCCTAAAGTCACCCAGCTGATAGGCCACACAGGCCCTCTGGCTCCAGTGTCCACGTTGTCCATCATGATGCAGCTATGAGGCACTTAGCAGAAACACTGCTGCGGAGAGTTCAATCACGGATGGCTGATTGGCATAAATCAAACTTATGACCGTGTGAGTCTGCAGAAGCCTCACGATTTTGCCACATGATTAAGAAGCACACCAGACCTTTTGGAATCTAAAGACCAAAGCAATCAAGCGTTTTGAAGATAGTGATGATAATAAAAAAAAAAAAAAAAAATCTGGGCATCCCTGAGCTATTATTCATCTTTTATTTCATAAACATCTTAGAACTTCCTGTCCTCTTATTACTCAGTGTGATTTTGAAGAAGGATCATAGAGGAGTCCATCTCTGATTTCATTCAACCAGAAAACATTAACAATGATCATTTATGAAAACAAAGACCACCATCAGAATACAGAAAAACCTTGAACAAGATAATGCGGTGTGGGCATTTGCCTTCAACTGTTTCAAAATGGCATTCATTGTAGGGTCTTAAAATGTTTCCTTCATCTCACATAAAATTAAGAAAGTCTTGTTATAGATAGACCCAATTTCTCAGTACCTTGGAAGTCCCTTCAATGGTCACAGCTGAACATTAAGTTCGGGTATATTTCTCATTTCAGAAAGGGGGAAATTATAATTCCCTGGCAACAACTGGGGAAAAGTACTTGGTGCTGGGAAGTTTCTGAACACATTTCTGAACAAGATTTCAATAGCACTCAGCACAGGATTTGATTCTCCTGGTCCAGGGTCCCAGATACAGGTCAACTCAATCAAAAATACTCACCAAAGGTTTTGATATGTTGGGGTACTTGTCACAGCAGGGAGCACAGAGCACATGCCCAGTGGAGTTTTGTTAAGGTGATAACCTCCTTTTATCAAACATTTCCCATGTGCCAAGCTCTGTGCTGGGAAATTTGCATATATCACTGTATTTTATCCTCACAACCCAAGAGATAGTTATTAGCATCTTCATTTACGGATGGAGAACCAAGCTTAGCACTGAAACCAACGCCTTGAACATGATTATCACTTAAAAAGTAGCCCGGATTCTTATCAGCTATTATTGTCAAAGAACACACAATTAGTAAAAAACAAACCTGGGAACTGCACCTGGACCATTTGGTAATAAACCCATTAAAGAAATGAGTGAGTGACTGAGTGGAAAGAAAAAGGGAGGGAATGAAGGAAGCACAACCAGAGTTGTCTCTTTCAGAAGAAGACAAGGGAAACAGGGTATTTCCAGGACAATAATTGTTAATTCCAATATCTGAAGGTGAGGACCACAGGTTTTAGCATCTGCTCTGTGCCAAGCACTGCACGTGAGCCAGAGGAATACCCAGGGAAGTAAAGGGTGGTTCCCTCCTTTGTGGGATCTAACTGGACTGGAAAATATATATATATATCAAAAGCAGGTGTCTCATTTTCTGACAAGGAGAGTTCCGAGCCTCTTCCACATGTAGGCCACCATCAGATGTGACTTTCTGTACTGCTGGAGACACCTGGGCCCCCAAATGAGGAACTTGGACCACTTACATGATAAATGCAACAATTTCTCATGCAAGAAAGTGCTTAGCACAGGTTATTTTTTGTTCAAGGGAGGCTTCTGAGTGAATTTGACAGTTCTGTGTGTGGAAGTGAACAATAACCCCCAAATCTCTACTTTGCCCACACAAGATTCCACCATTAGATATTCACTCCTTTGAACCTTGAGAAATTTTAAATCTTTTACTCTATCCTCCGTGAAAATAAGTAACATCAAAGATGCCATATTTTAAGCATTTAAGTATTTTAAGGGAATTAATTGTTTTGACCCTCCATTTAAACAAATGGCTGAGAAAAAGGCACAATTAGAGGATGGGCCAGAGAAACCTTAAGGGCTCCCGTCTTAACTGGGGCTCACCTCAGGGTATCACAGTCCATTTGTTCTATGAGACGTCACATTTCAACCTTCCCTTTATATATCATAACAATCACTGGTCACTGGCCGAGCAATAAAGCTTCCAGGTTAGCATTCAGCCATGACTTTAAGTGGACACTGGGGAGTCAAAGGGTGTTATTCCCCTTGTCTGAAGGCTGTCCTCAAAAGGAGCCCTTCCTCCAGATCTTTCTCAGTGACAATGCCACTGATTTTACGGGGCATTTTCTGAAGGAAAAAGGGCAGCCCAATTATCCTTTATCTGATTCCTCCTGCCAATTCCCAAACTTAAAACTGTGTCAGTACCCTATTCTTGAACATTCAGTGAAGCACCAAGCAGTGTTTGCCTTCAAAGAAAGTTTGCCTTCACAATGTCCCTTAAGCAAATACGACACATTTGCCATACTTGTGCATTCCTTTTCAGTATTTCCTACTTCCAGAAAGCCTAGGAAATGGATGCAGGACAGTAGCAATGCTGGGTGCTATGGCCAGTTCTTGGACTTCTCAGCGACAACATCACCTGAACGTACTTACTGAGCAGCCACCAGGAGCAGGGCCCAGATTCAGTGCTGGGGCAGGGAGGACAAGCAGACAACAGCACAGAATATGACAAGGACTGTTATTTATTTATTCACAATCTATTCTTGCTTGTAATCTTGACAACTGACAGGATTTTATCTAAATAGAAAGTAATTGAGAAAATATGGAACAAAATAGACCTAGAAAGGAGTCTCAGATAATATACTGAAAAGGGCAAACAGATAACTGCACACAAGATGACAAGGGTTCCTATTTATTTATCTATGGCCTAATTTTTTTAAATCATAATTTACTTTTTTTTTTTTTAATGAGAAAGTCTGGGGGGGAAAGAGAAAGGAGAGTTTTATGTAATAGATCAAAGTAAGAGAAAGACAATTAACATTTTGAAATGCTCTGAGTTGAAAAGGGTCTCCTGAAATGTCCCCCATGGTTGAATAACCTGGACCCTAGAGCCCTCAGATTCCTGCCCAGAGTCTGGGTGGTCCCCATCCCTCATGTGGAGTGGAGGCAGCTGAGTGCCACTCTGTCCTTCCCTCTCCCCTGCAAGGCACTACGTGCAGAGCAGGAGTAAACAATATAGGCTCCGTGGTCCCCACCTGGACTGTGTGCAGCTCCACCTCCTAGGAGCCACACAGAAAGTCTACAGGAACAGACAGTGAAGCTGGCACTGAGGGCAGATTCTGTGCCCACCACTGGGAGCAGAATGCTCACTTGATGCATAGCAGCACATACCATTTCAAGAAGGCAGATTTCAGTTAAAGGTCAGATCTTCAACTTCACTGGACAACACAGTGATAACACGTGTCCTGCTAATTACCTGTACCAGGAAGCATCCCAACCCAGATGGAAGGCAGGAGCATACCACCATCGTGGCTGCCCAATGAACAAAGCATCTGGTTGTTGCCTTGCAACCAAGGGGATCTGTGAGCCCTAGTGGGACAGGAGTTGTAAGTGGAAGCCTGCTGCTAGGGACAGGGAGAGGGGCACTGAGAATGATTTCATTTTCAGATAAGAGGGGCAAGTAGTTGCTGAGACAGCCCCAGCCCAGTTCTCCCCACCTTGGAAGCAGGAGTGATTCTGAACCACTGGCAGCCACTCAACAGCCCCAGGTTACCAAGTAATGGAGGACGCTAAGAACAAGAGCAGAAAGAAAGAAAGATTAGGGTCTCCGTTGGCATTTTGGGGCTGCTGCAGCCAACGGGGAGCCCCTACTTCAATACTCCATAGTTGTGAGATGAATGCCTTTCTTCCATAAATCACTCAGTTAACCACTGTAGCTGTTAGCATCCCTAACAGATCCACCACCCCCTTTCAGAACATGAGTGTGTACTTATTGTCAGAAAACAGTGAAATCTTATTCTCTCTGTTAATTAAGTACATAATCATCAGTCATTTTCCATGAAAGTACAATAACGAAGGGGAAAAGTAAGGCTTCCCTTCAGAAGGAGCACCGCCTTCCCTACTTAGAGTGTTCACTCATTCAAAATACCATCTGCTAAAATCCAGTGAGCAAGACGTAGATTTTTAAGACTGAAGTTTTCAAGTCCTCTCCATTTCTGTGCTTAAATTCCAAATATGTATAAAAACTTGTACTGTTATAAGACATTTTAGGCCATATATCATTTGTAGCTCTAGTGTCTTTTCCAGTTTCCCCTGATTCTGCAGATTTTCAAGCATTTGTAGCTCTAGTGTCTTTTCCAGTTTCCCCTGATTCTGCAGATTTTCAAGAATTACTATTTGTGACAGAGCACCACTATGACTAATAACATCACCTTTAAATTATACAGCACTTTGCTATCTGTAGCACTTCCACATATATTCTATTTTTAATTATCTATAAACCACAAAGAGATTATTGTTTCTTTGAGTGCAGGACAGAGTATTTGAAGAGTGGGGACAACTAGAGTAGAAGCATTCGCATTCTTTGCAGACAAATACAAGATAAGACAACAAGCTAAGAAAGAGAAAACCATGAGAAAATGGGAAAGGAGGTAGATATAAGAATAAAATACTACTAAAGCTCCCTGCTCAGCAGGGAGTCTGCTCCTCCCCTTCCCTTTGCCCCCCCCTCCCCACCGCCCCGGTCTGTCTCAAATAAATAAATAAAACCTTTAAAAAAACAAAGAAACTCTCCAAAAAATAATAAAATAAAATGAAATACTACTAAAAAACTAAAAATTCCATAGTCCAATTTAAATACACTTTAGGAGCTGTAAAAATAACATGGAAAGTACATAAAATTTGATATAACATGGAGGATAAATTGGAGAAGCTCCACTCACAAAAAGAGAGGATAAGCATGAAGATTGACAAAGGATGAGGGAGAAAACGATAGATATAAAAGCAGAGAACAAGGATCCCATACTCACAACTAAAATTTTAGAAGAGATAAATATAAGCAGCAGAGTGATTGGCCATATCCTGGAATATGGAGTAAGTCTCAACAAAGTTACAAGGATTGAAATCATTCAGAAGATATCCTCTGAGCACAGAAGAAATAACCTAGAAATAACAAAATAGAGCCAGGAAGTCCTCAATTACTTAGAAAGTCAGAAATACACTTTTAAATAACCAATAGATAAAAGAACAAATTTTAACAGAAAATATCAAATATTTTACATTAAAGGATTAAAAAATGCAATAGAATACAATCTATGGGATACAGCTAAAGGCATGCTTAGAGGGCAATTGATAGCCTTAAAATGCTTATATGAATAAATTAAAAGACTTAAAATAACAGATTGAATTATCTATCTCAGGAGTTTAGAAAAAGAAGAGTAAATTATATCCAAGAAAAGTACAAGAAAAAAATTAGGAAAAATATTTTAAATGTAAATCAAATGGACAAAAGAGAAAAATCAAAGCCAAAAGTGGTTCTTTTAAAATCTAAGATAATTGGACGCCTGGGTGGCTCAGTGGGTTAAGCGACTGCCTTCGGCTCAGGTCATGATCCTGGAGTCCCTGGATCGAGTCCCGCATCAGGCTCCCTGCTCGGCAGGGAGTCTGCTTCTCCCTCTGACCCTCCCCCCTCTCATGTGCTCTCTCTCATTCTCTCTCTCTCAAATAAATAAAATCTTTAAAATAAATAAATAAATAAATAAATAAAATCTAAGAAAATTGGCAACTCCTTCAAAGTTTGTTCTAGAGAAAGAGAGAGAACACAGATTATCAAAATGAAGAATTAGAAATGGAACATTACCACATAGTCTGTAGATGTTAAAAAGACAATAAGAGGATTTTATAATTTTATGCAAATTAATTTGGAAATTATGATAGAGAAAAACTCCAACCAAAATGCAACTTAGAAAACTGATAAAAGAAGTAGAAATATGAAGTCACACACTTATTAAAGAAATTTAACTTGCAATTTAAATTTCTCCATTCCCCTAAAAATCTCCAGGCCAAGATGG
The DNA here is from genome assembly GCF_004348235.1 of Phoca vitulina. Lineage (NCBI taxonomy): Eukaryota > Metazoa > Chordata > Mammalia > Carnivora > Phocidae > Phoca > Phoca vitulina. Next base: position 24,111,084 of record NW_022589731.1, read on the forward strand.
TTTCATTAAGGAATCCTTCTTGGTATTTTGGGGGAAAGATAATACCAATCTTACAGAAACTTTTCCAGAGGCCAGAAAAAGGTAAAACACTTCCCAACTCATCTTATGAGACCACTTTGGCATTCGTGCCAAAACCTGACAAGGGTGATGTAAGAAAGAAAATCTACTGGCCAACTGTTCCCAAGAATAGAGACACAAAACACTAAAGAAGATACTGGCACAAATAATCCAGCAAAGTGCCAAATGGAAAATGCATGAAGCCTAAGTTGAGCTCATAGTAGGAATGTATGGATTTTAAATCAATGTGTTTCTGCTTCTGCTTTCTCTCTTCCTTCCTGAAAAATCCAGTCCTACACTAGTCAGAGGAGCAGGGAAGGCACGTAGTGTAAGGCAGAGGGGCCCTGCAGTGCACTAGAGAAGGACGTCAGAAAAGGAGGCACCAGCACAGAAGGACAGCATGGAGCACCAGCAGGGTCAGCAGCGCATCCCAGCTGGGGAGGGAGTCCTGGCAGAGCCAAGAGATCAGTTATGTCCTATGGAGTGAGCAAATGAAGGAAGAGCAAGGGTTAAAACAGCCAGCGTTCTTGCAGGGTTGGAGAAGAAAGTTACGAGTATGAGAATGGAAAAAACTAAGAACACTGTGATGTTGGTTTGGAATGGGATATATCAGTGTGAAGCAGTGGTTTTAGATAATGATTAGATATGTAGGTGGTAGGTAGATAGAAAGATGATAGATAGACAGACAGATGAATGGATTAATTTAGATGTGATGAACATATGTGCATATGTTTGTGTGTATGTGCATATATAGGTGTACACACATGCACACATATACATATGTACTTTCAATAAAAAATTGTCACTTAGCTCTGCTTGAGAGAGCCTGGGGGCGGTGACGCCCCAACAACTATAAGCACATCTAGCAGCAGACCTTAGCCTCTAAATACCACTTTCCACTAAAAGAAATGAGAAGTCCTGAGAAATGGCTTATTCCAGGTCTCGAGCAGGAAAAACACAAGATGATCCTGAAACTATTATGCCAGAAAGCAAGAAAATGCTCAAAAAAGAATGGGCCATGCCAACAAACACCCAAGCCAGCTTAAATGAGCTCCCCCTGGACAGACTGGGGACAATCTGCGCATTGAAGTGAATAATGATAATAACGGAGTGTAGTCCATTGAGAGGAGTAGGAAACATGAGTCTTTTCAGAAATTAATTAAGTAATTAGTGTAAAACTTGATGAGGAACAGGATATACACAGTTTCAAAGTACCTCCCCTCAAAAATGCTTATTAATTTCAAAGGAGAAATTAGTAAGTTTCCAGTGGAGAAACCTGGCAGACACCATCTTCATCAAGTAGTCAAAATAAACATCATTAATAATGAAACAAATTGGAATCACATGCCACCTGATAGGATCTAGTGAGAACACAGCAGACTCCTGCAAAGGAAACAGAACCTCAATCCAATTGTAAGAAAATATTAGACAAATCCAGATTGGGGGACACTGCAAAACCAATGGCCTTTAATCTCCCAAAGTGTCAAAGTCATGAAGTCAGGGAAAGACTAGGGAACTGTGCCAGAACAAAAGGGATAGGAAGACACACAACTAAATGCAACAGGTGATCCTGTATAAAGATATTGTTGAAACAATTATAAACTGAACTCATTCATTATTGGCTATAAAGATATTGTTGAAACAATTGGAAAAACTTGAATAGGGTCTGAGGATTAGATGGTAGGATCAATCAATGTTGATATCTTGATTTTGATGGTTATATAGAAAAATGTCCTTTTTATAAAAATATGCTCCAAAAGTATTCAGGGATAATGGGGGAAATATGTCAACAACTTATTTGCAAATGCTTTAGAAAAAGCAAGTTCTTTCTACTCCCAATATTTTCTGCAGGTGTGTTATTGTTTCAAAATTGTTTCAAAATTTTAAATAAATACATTACATGTACATATATGTATATATATTTCATGTTATTTTCTCCTTTATTTTGTTTATGTGGTGAATTACCCACAGAAATACGATTATTTCAAGAGATGCAGAAAAAGTATTTGACAAAACTTACATGCATTCATAATTTAAAAACAAGCCCTCTTCTCAGAAAGACCTGTAGCTTCTGTTCTGAGACATAGTGAGCTGGAAGGAGCATTGCTCTCACCCTTTTTTTTTTTTTTTTTTAAAGATTTTATTTATTTATTTGACAGAGAGAGACACAGTGAAAGAGGGAACACAAGCAGGGGGAGTGGGAGAAGGAGAAGCAGGCTTCCCGCTGAGCAGGGAGCCCGATGTGGGGCTCGATCCCAGGACCCTGGGATCATGACCTGAGCCAAACGCAGACGCTTAACGACTGAGCCCCCCAGGCGCCCTGCTCTCACCCTTTTTAACAAAAAAAGACAGACTAACTTCATATCCACAGGTTTTGTTTTTTTGTTTTTGTTTTTGTTTTTTTGACTCATCAGAGAGCAGAAGTCACAGCAAGTAACTGGGCCAAAACCTAAGGTGGGATGGTGCCTGCAGGGAGAGGAGAGGTGCCAGCCTGGGCTCCCCGGACCAGATGCAACCGGACACTGGGGAGAAGTGTTGAGCTAGAGCAGGTGATAAATTGGTAAAGGTCTATAGATTGGCCAAACTAACAGTATGACTCCCCAAGGGCTGCCAGTGCAGGGGGGTGTACATACCTTCTCAGGAGCTCTTTCTTCACACGACAAAGGACTTAACAAGTTCTTGAAAACGTCCATTGTGTGCAAACCTTGGGCAAGAGAACAGCAGAAAAGCAAAGGGACAGGAAGCTTCTCTAGGATCATTCTCTTCTACCAGGAACAGGAGTTCTAATAGGTTGGGGAAGGGCACAAGCTTCCCTGGTGACAGAGGATGCAAATCAGCATAAACCCTCCCCCCAGGGAAGGGGCATGGTCTCAGTGAGCCCACACTTTCAGCAGAGAGGGACAGGAGAATCAAGAAAGTCACACTGCTGAGGCCCAGGGACAGGGTGCAGGTCCAAGATTGAGACTTAATCAGAACGACACTGACTGAAGTCATCACACGATCATCTCAACAGATGCCAAAAAGCTCTTGAAAAACACAAAATACATTCCTGGTAAATGGTCTCAGCAAACTAGGCATAGGAGAGAGCTAGCTTCATTTAAGGATAAAGAGCATATACAAAACAAAACAAAAACAAATAAACAATTTTTTTTTTCAAAAAACCATACAGCTGATATGCTGAAAAACTGAATGCTTCCCCCTAAGATTGGGAACAGGACAAGGATGTTCCCTCTCACCACTCCTGTTCAACATCGTACTGGAAGACAGAGCAATAAGGCAAGAAAAAGAAATAAGAGGGATATAGATCAGGTGTAAAGGAAAAAACTATCTCTGTTCAGGGATGGCACAATTGTCTATGAAAAAAAGTCACAAGGAATCTACAGAAGAAGCTCCTAGAAATAATGAATGAGTTCAGCAAGTTATTAAGTCGAGATACAAAAATCACTTGTATTTCTACATACCATTAATGAACAATTGGAAATTAATTTTTTTTAAAAAAAATAACATTTACAATAGCAAATGAAATAGTTATAAATCTAACAAGATCTCTGCAGGTTCTGTATGTTGAAAACTACAAAACACTAATAAAAGAAATCAAAGAAGACCTAAATCAATGGAAAGATATCCATGTTCATGGATTGGAAGACTCAATAATGTTCAAATATTGGTTCTCCCCAATTTAATCTATCTATTCAATGCAGTACTGTCAAAATCCCAGCAGGGTTATCTGTGTATAGTCTTCAATGCTAATTTTTTAAGAGCTCTCTTTTTTCCATTGAACTGACTTTGCACCTTGGTCAAAAATCAGTTGACTCTATTCATGTAGCTTTATTTCCAGGCTCTCTATTCTGTTTTATTGGTCTGTATGGTATGGTCTATTCTTTTGCCACTACCACACTATTTTCATTATAATAAGTCTTGAAATCAAGTCCTCCAACTTTGTTCTTCTTTTTCAAAATTGTTTTGGCTATTCTAGCTTCTTTGTATTTCTGCATTTTTAAAAGTAGAATTACAAGGGCACCTGGGTGGCTCAGTTGGTTAAGTGTCTGATTCTTGGCTTCAGCTCAGGTCTTGATCTCAGGGTCATTAGTTCAAGCCCCATGTTGGGCTTCATGCTAAGCATGGAGCCTACTTAAAATAAATAAATAAGCCAAAGGTATGGACACTTCACCCAAGAAAATATAAGGTTGGCAAACAAACATATAATAAGATGTTCAACATCATTAGTCAACAGGGAAATGCAAATAAAACCACAAGAAGATATTACTACAAGCTTGTTAGAATACCTAAAAGAAAAAGAATGGACAATGACAAGCGTTTGTAAGAATGCAGAGCAACTGGAATTCTCATACATTGTTGGCCGGAATGCAAAATGGTATACCAACCTTGGAAGGCAGGTTGACCACTACTTACAAAGTGAAATGTACACCTACTATATAACCTAAGCAAGCTCACTCCTAGGTATCTACTCCAGAGAACTGCAAATGTATGTTCACACAGAAATCTGGGCATGAGTGTGTATAGATGACTTATATATGTTAGCCAAAAACTGGAAACAACCTAGCTGTGTCCTTCAGTCAGTGAATAAGTACACAAATGGTGATATATCCATGCAATGGAATACTACCAATACTATGGGTCCATACAACAACGTGGATGACAAACACATCTGACTAAGAAGCCAGACCCAAAAGGCTGTATATCATATGATTCCATCTATTGGATGATCTAGAGAAAGCAAACTATAGGGAGTAGCTGATTGGTGGTTGTCAGGGGCCAGGGTTGAGGGAAGGCATCGTCTGTAGAAGGGCAGCCAGAGGAACTTTGAAGATGATACAACTGGAGTGGAGGACATACGACTCCAAGCATTTGTCAGAACCCACAGAACTTTGTACTACAAAACGTGTGGGTGCCAACCTGAAAAACTTTCAATGGCTAAACAACTTCAGCAACAAATAAAAAATAATAGTATTGCATTATAATTCAAAGACTAAAATAAATATCCATGAGTCCAAAGAAAGTCCATAACATATGTCATGTTGAAGAGTGAAAGAGTGAAAGTTTTGCAGCTGTAATTATAAACAAAGATGGCACCATTACTACTTCCATTCAGTGTTGTACTGGAAGTCCTGCTCAGAGCAATAAACAATGAGAAAAATCTTATAGTAAGAATTGGAAGGCAAAATGTCAAAATGCAATTATTTCACATCATGTATTTTATACTGAATTAATCCAAAAGGATCTATAAATAAATTATTATTATCACTTAAGGATTGAGCAAGGTCAATGTAGTAGATTGAGCCATATGAAATCGCCATTTTTGAGTTGAATATTGGCAATTTCACATGCTTCAACCAATAAAAAGCAAACACATTTCAATATACTAAGAAAACAACTAGAAAACAAAAAATTTTAAAGGTACTCCTTATAAAGCATGAAGAAATATGAAAACAATAAGGCTAAATCTAACAAAGGATGTATAAGATTTCTGTACTGAAAATTATAAAACATTGAGAGAAATCTTAGAAGACCTAGATAAATGGAGAACTGTAACTTTATCCGGTATTTTAAAGTTATCAATTCTCCCTAAAATGACGTACAGATTCAATGTTTTTCTGATGAAAATCAGAACTTTTTGTGTGTGTGGAAACTGACAAGCTAATTCTAATATTTATATGGCAAGGCAGAAGGTCAAAGAGAGCCAAGACAGTCTTGAGGAGAAAAACAAGGCTGGCAGATATATTCCACCAGCTATCAAGTCTTTTTATAAAGCTACCTCACTTAATATAGTGCACATGGAAAGGCAAGCAGATCGATGGAATAGAATAGAGTGTGCAGAGACAGAAGCACACATTTGTGGTCACTGACTTTCTGACAGAGCTGATGCTAAGGTAAAACAGGAAGAACCATCTATACAATAGATGACCCTGCATCTCTTGTATCCAACAAAAGATCTATCTGAAAACATTTATCCTCTTTAGCCAGCAGTTTTACTTACAGGAATTTGTCTTAAGGAAACAACTAATTGCAAAAAACACCTACACAGATGTTCACTGCAACATTGCTTATGATAGACAAAAGTTGGAAAGATTCTGAATGCCCAGTAGTTGGGATGTACACAAGCCCTATGGCCTATGCATTCACTGAGGTACAGTTTATTCACTGAATGGTATGTGGACAAAGAATATTTAATGACTAGGAAAGATTTTCATAATCTTTCTTAGGTATTTTTTTCTTATGTCCTTCTATTTAAAACTAAGAATTTTGCTGCTTTATAAATATTTCTTTGATCATCAGGATTTATTTGACATCATCCTAACTTTTTCTCATATTTCTTTCCTAAATTTTATGCTTCTTTCGAACATTTTCATGTGGAATACTTCCTTTTAACTTTTACTCTTAAAAAAAACTATTCTATGCTTTAAATACTAGTGACTTCTGATTCCTAAAGTGATAGTATTCATAATTTATTTTTTCTGTGCAAAAGGGATAGTTTATTTAATAAATAGTGCTTTCAAAATTGGTCCTCCAACTAGAAGAAAACAAAAACCCCCCACTTTATGCCATATACAAAAATAAATTCCAGATGAATGTCCATTTCCCTGTCCATTTCCATTACTGACAGAAGTAGGACTCACTACTACCTTTTTTTTTAAATTTAAATTTTAGTTACTTTATTTTTTTAATTAATTTATTTTTAAATGAAAAAAAGTAGGATACCATCATTTAGAAGCTTAGTTGGGTTATAACACCAATGCATATCAATTCAATGTTTACGCAAACATGACACTACAGTTGTATTTTTAAGTCTCAATAATTTATGGTTTTGACAGACTTCAATAAAACACTAATTGCCATAATGAAGTATACTAATTTTATGATACAAATAATTAAAATATTAATTTTTTACCAATCCCAGCAATACCCAATTTCTAAAAGGAAACATACACACACATTAGTAGACCAATCCAAACAGGACTTCCAACACATGTATTTTCTAAAAAAACTGATCCTAGTAATAAAATATTCTTCACCACAAATGTAAGCCAAGCCCATATTTCATTTGTTTCAAAGATGTGACGCTCCAATGTCTGGCTCTGCATCGGTCCTCTCAGAAACCGTTTGCCAGGAGGCCAAAGTCTTCTCCCACCACTGCCTGGGAGCAAGCCATTCCATTAACCATGGCTCACTCAGGGCTCCTCGTGGGCTGTTCCAGGCTTCTCTCAGACCAACCCCTGAACAATGACACCAGCAGCTGTCCTAGGCTAATGTCTGCATAGAGAGAAGCACAGGATTCTGGGGGCTTTGTGTTGGGCATCTCCACTGCCAGCCTAGGGACGCTCATTCCACGGAATCTTGTGGACTCTGTCCCACCTGCTCAGCTCCACTTAGGACCCCTTGAAGCCAGCAACCTACAGCCTGAACTCATCTCGCTGGCAAGATCCCCTGGGTTAAGTCCTAATACAATCTGCATCACCAAATCAGATATCATCATAAAGCAACAATAAATGTTTGAGTAGAGGTAGAATATGCTGATGCCACTCATCTCTTCCCCCTTCACAACATTGTGGACAGAATCATCTTCCTTACATTTCAGGTCTTTCT
>NW_022589731.1:24123745-24315316 GCF_004348235.1 Phoca vitulina
CCAGGAGTCTGCAAATACACCCACAAAATCAGCAGCAGCAGCATCAAAAAAATCTCTTGGAACCAACACCTAAGAATGCACACATTGGCAGGAGGAGGGGGTAGATTGGGTGTGGGGGGGTGTCAAGGATGCAGAGTGCCAGGGGTGGGGAAGGGCTCTGACTCACGCCGGTTTTTTATCTGGCAAACAGGGATCAAGGCCATACGGTGGGTGTCTCCAACCGTGACCAAGAAGACACTACCACTGCCCTTAGACCCCCAGGCTTAGGGCTTTCCATCTCCATCCACATTCCGACCAGCAACCTGCCCTCCGAATTTCAGGCAAGGAGGTTATCTCAGGCCTATTTAATGAAAGGCAAATAAAGTGATGCTAGTGAGTTCCACCCCATTGGATGAGAGCAAATTATTTCCAAATAGCTGAAAATCCATGAATTCACCTTCTTTGCCATTAACCCTCCTATGGGGGTGGGCTAGCGGGAGGTGCTCTCATCAACTTCTACCTTCAAAAGTCAGAGATTACAAAACAGGCAAAATAAGGGAGTGGTGGTTTATTTATAAGAGACATTCTTCACAAAGGATTAGCATAGGTTTCCTCAAAGAAGCTAACTCCCATATGGCGATTAACATGACCTGCTGGGAAAATTTGTCCCTGACCTCTCAGAAACCCTATGTATGTAGATGTGTTTCCATCACCAAACAAGCTAGACCATGTGTTGATCATGAGGAAGCTGGAGCCCTGGTTTGGTAGTGGCTGTCTGTGTCTGAGTCATACAGATTATTTCTGCAGGTCATCAGGGGTCGTCAGTACAGATCCCACCATGGGAAGAGGTCATCAAGAGGCTCAGCCTTGGCCTACGTGCTCCTATAGTAGTGATCACCAAGAGATCGGGGAGCTGCTGCTAGATGGGTAAGCTTCAAGCCCATGGGTAGGAGGTCTGGCTCCAAAGATGTCCCCCCTCCCTCAGAGCCCTAATCCGATATGCGGTTCTGGGGTTTCAGGGAGTCCTTCAGGCACTTTTCTCCAAAGGGGAACACAAAAATAAAAGAAATTACAGTTCTTTGTATTTTATCTCATTTTAATTGATATGTCACATTTGTTTTAAAATATAAATAATATATCAGTGCAATAGCTTGTGTATATAATTGATAAATAAAATAAGTAGACGTGTGCTGGAGGTCCATGCTCAAAATTTTATGGTGGGAATTCATGATCAAAAAGTGCAGAGAACATACCCCAGATCTGGGGTTGTGCCTAGTCATCAATGGATGGCCGACTTAACCTGCCCAGAAGCTTGGCATTTTTATGAAGATACTTTTAAGCCAAATGGTCTCTATTTAGAGGAATTTATAGCAGGCAGTAAACATTCCAAGGGCATAGACTGGGTCTGGGCAAAAAAACATTGCCCCTTGTGAAGGCCAAACTGCCTGAGTGGTGCACACTGAACCAACTCAGCTCCTTGCCTTCTTCTACCACCAGAGAACTAAAAGCGGGGGGGGGGGGGGGGGGAGCCTAGATGTTCTTTCCCCAAGGACCCTGCCCTGCTGGAGGCTTCCTAGGAAAGAGGGTCTGCAGCGATGTTGGTGTTTCTGCGTTCTTTATAGGTTAAGAATTTCTTTTTCTTTTTTTTTTAAGATTTTATTTATTTATTTGACAGAGAGAGACAAGCGAGAGAGGGAACACAAGCATAGGGAGAGGGAGAAGCAGGCCTCCCACAGAGCAGGGAGCCCGATGTGGGGCTCGATCCCAGGACCCCGGGATCATGACCTGAGCTGAAGGCAGATGCTTAACGACTGAGCTACCCAGGCGCCCCTAGGTTAAGAATTTCTAAGAGGCGTAGACGGGACGTCATGTGTGGCTATGCTCTGCGGACTCGAGCTGACGCTGGCTACTGTCCGGCACCATCACGGACAGAACTATTTACCTAGGCTTTATTATGTGCAGAGCATTCAGTCCAGTGTTGAAGAAAAATGAGAATAAGACACAAATCTTTCCCTCAAGCTTGCTTTTGATCTAGTGGCAGACCCAAGACACACACTCAAATCATGAAGGCAAATAAATGGTGCTCCTGCAGGCGTGGGAGGATGGGAAGGACACCCGGGGAGGCCACGGCATGCAAAAGCCAGCCTGCAGGCTGCACGTGGAAACCTGGGTGTCACCGGAGAGATGCTGGAACATTCCACTTCATCTTTTCAGTGATTTTTTCCCCAGTGAATCCACTTTGTCTCATTATTAGAGGATGGAAGCAAACTAGCATATTTGGATTAAAGCTGGGAAATTTAGATACCAAAAGCGGATAATAATTGAGTCACCTGGAGTATTTAGTCATTTGGGAGATGCATACTCATGAAAAGAATCTTTTTCCATGGTATTAAAATGTACTGATCCTATTTTCCAGAAACCAAATGACTCACTGAGGCAATAGAAGTAAAGTATCTGAAAATCAAATACATATAGCATGTCCAGAACTTCCTTTGTCCTTAGCATGTGTGAACATTTCACCAATATGTTATTTTGTCGTTCCAAAGAGAAAGTGAGTGTGAGACCCTCACTGGAAATCAGCTACAAGCATGAGAAAGGTTCAGGCCCATGCTGTTGTCCAACCGAGCCACCTTCACCAGCTACAAAAATATGATTTCCTCAAACCAAAATACATTGAAGAAAGTCAACATAATGAAAGCAAAGTGCTACGTGGAAACATGGAGCTACTGGGGAAAAGAAAGCAAATGTTTTCCATATTGCAAATAGAAAGGAGAAAAAAATCCCAAGAAATAGATGAATATCCACAATGATATCAGTTGTAAACAGTGAGTTCTCTGCTGGCATAAAGGGGTAGAGCTGTGAGCGCTGGTCTGGAACAACTTTACAGGTCAAAAGCCAAGTGCCAATGATCCTCATTCAAGTGGGCTTCCTGATGCCCTCATCACCATTCTCCCTATTTCTTTGGAATTGAAATTAGGTTATGTGTCTATAATGAGCTAAATATGTCATTGGCAAACTATGGCCAGTGGGCCAAGCCCAGCCCAATTCCTGTTGTTGTAAATAAAGTTTTATTGAAACAGCTGTGCTCATTTATTTATATATTGTCTGAAGCTGCTTTCTGATACAATGGCAGATTTAAGTAGTTATGACAGGAACTGTATGGCCCACAAAGCTTAAAATATTTACTACCTGGACCTTTACAGGAAGTTTGCTGACCCCTGACCTAAAGAGTGAAAAATAGTTCATTTTTCAGATGCCCTTTCTGCCTGGTATAAATAACCTAGAGGTTTAGAAATATCTACAGAGAAGACTGAATGCTTCCACTATTCCCCTAAATGTTGACAATTGACTTTTATTTAACAAGATGTTAGATGTGAAGGGGAAGAGGGTGGGGGATGGATGGTGGGGCTAAGAAAGGGGGAGACTGAGAGTCCAGGACAAAGTCAAGACAAGAAGCCAATGCAGATTTTCTGGGCAGTGAAAAAAGGATAATTACTTAGACCTAGCCATGTATCTTTGTTTAAAAGTGTCTGTAGATGGTTGATCAAGGAGCTTTTCAGACAGAAGTGATTGCCCCACATTCAGCATGAGCTGTGTGCAGCAGAGTCACCTCCATTATTAGAATGATAGTTTCCATGTCCCAGGAGGTAGTGCTGGTCAAAGGACACCTGCATTTTTGTGCCCTGTCCTAAGCATTGATGAGTGGTGGAGATCAGAAATCACAGCACGAATGGAACACTGAAGAGCAGAGAGGGTCCCACCGAAAGAGGAATAGAGGAATGGGAACCCCCTCCAGACGGTTGGAGAGCGTGTTTTGTCAGATGAGCTCTTCTCAATACCAATGGATAAGAGATGGAAGGATAAAGATTTGGGTTCAGCTTAGAGGAAACTGTTTTCTAATACTAGTTCTCACTGCTGAGCAATGTTGTCCTTCTTAAGCAATACCAGGTGAGCTCTGATTATTGGAAGGGACCAAGTAGAAGCCAGGGGTCCTTTGCCATGGAACTGTCAAGAGAGAGGATGTCCTCATTCCAGAACATTCTTACCACCCTAAAATTCTATGTGCCACCACCCAGGGCTGGTCCAACCACCACAAAATCAGAGTATAGGATTTTAGTAAACATGTGTCCCAATGTTCTAGGACAATTTTTACTTTACATTGACCATTCTGCTATTCCCTTTCAGCTTTGACAACACCCTAGAGACTCCGCATTGCATCTCCTGATTGCTCTTACACCTGAAAAATCCTCAGGGCTACCTAGGATGATGAACTCTCATTCCTTTGGAAACTATGGTCAGCACAGCTATTGCATGATAGGACAATCTACAGCACATGACTTTACCACAACACCCTTCATTCCACTTGTTTTTTTTCCTGTCCCACCCTCCACCCCACAACACATAAAAGTAACTGTATTGTTTTTACATACTGAGGGGGATCCTTCCAGGCTTCTCTCTTGACCTTATGTATGGGTATAAACATATAGATTTGTTTTATATGAATGGGATCACACTACATACACTGACCTACAACTTGCCTTTTTTATAACATTTATTAAAGTGGAAAAATACTTAGGTGAAAAAAAATCATTTTGACAGTTCCATAATATTCCCTCTATCCATGTTCCAAAATGTAAAATATCTGGTAGGCTACAGTGAAAAGCACTGCATCACTGCATAAGGATCTTTGCACATGCACTGAATTATCTCCTTAGCATAAAGTTTACATTTTGAGACTCATTGCCAAACTCTCCTCTGGAAGCTTGCATCAATTCATATCCTGCTAGAAGTTTAAGTATAGTTTTATCTATTCCCTTATCCACACTAAAATACTGTTACTATATTTAATCACAGCCATGCATACAGGTGAAAATTCATCAGTGATATTCTAGTTTGCATTTGTACTCTGGAATGTAAGATTTTGGGCTTTGGGGTAGACCAGCACCTCAGATCTATCCAAGTTCTTACTGGTTACCTGATTTGGTCAAGGGACAAAGCCATTTCTGCCTCAGCTTTCTCTTATGAGAAATAGGAATAATAACAATATTTATACCACATAGAGTTTTTACAAAAATTAAATGAAATAATAAATACAAACACTTATATCAAAAGGATAATGCAACATGACAAAATGGGGTTTATCTCTTGAATGCAAGTTTGATTTTTAATGCTTGAAAATCAATGCAGTTCACCATATGGACAAACTAAAAAGGAAAAACCATGAGATCATCTCAAAAAAACAGAAAAACCTTTGGCAAGATCCAACATCCATTACTGATCAAAGCTTTCGGCACAAGAGGAATATAAAGAACTTCCTAAACCTGAGAAAGCATCTATGAAATCCCTGGAGCAAACATCACACTTGAGGATGAGAGACTGCCTTCTTTTCCCTCGTGATCGGCAGTGAGACCAGGATGTCTGCTCCCAGCACCTCCATTCCACATCACTCTCAAGGTTCCGAGATGGTTGGTAAGGCAAGGAAATAGTAAGGCAAGAAAAAATAGTAATAGTAAGGCAAGGAAAAAAAAAAAAACAATTAAAAGACTTCCAGATTGGAAAGCAAGAAGCAAAACTGTCTATTTGCAGAATACATGAGTGCCTACCTAGAAAATCTAATACATTCCACCGAAAACTCCAAAAACTAAAATAAATGACTTAATTTAGCAAGGACGCAGGATGAAAAATCAAAAACAAAAATCAATTGTATTTCTATATACTAGCAACAATCAGAATTTGAAATAAAAACAGTAGCATCATTTACAAGAGTGCCAAAATAAATGAAATATTTAGGGATAAATCTGACAAAAGATGTGCAAAGACCTATACCCTGAAAACTACAGAATGTTGCCAAGAGAAATGAAGGAAGACCCAACTAAATGTAGAGACATACTGTGTTCCTGGGTCAGAAGACTTGGCGTCACTAGATACCGATTGTCTCCAAACTGAACAGTGAGTTCAGCACAAACTCAACCAAAATTCCCATGAGTGTTTTTGTGGGAATAAACCAGCTAAATGAAAAATGCTAAAATTTATATGGACATGCAAAAGACCTAAAATAGCCAAAACAACTTTGAAAGACAACAAAACTGGAGAACTAACTAATTTCAAGTGTTATTTTAAAGCCGTATTAGTCAAGATAGCATGATGTTGACATAAAGATTGACTGATGCCATGGAGTCCAGAAACAGACCCACACATAAATGGACAATTAATTGTTTACAAATGTGCAAAGACAGTTCAGGGGAGGGAGGGTCTCCATACGCACTGTATGCAAAAATTAACTCTAAATGGAGAAAAAGCCTAAATGTATAAACTAAGACCGTGAAAAGTCTGGAATAAAACACAGGAGAAAATTGGAGGGACCTCGAGTGATACAAAGATTCTTAGAGACTACACCAAAAGTATGATCCATGAAAAGCAACTGATAAAATACACTTGGTAAAAATTAAAAGCTTTTGTTCTGCTGCAGACACTGTCCAGTGAATGAAAAGACAAGCCATGGACTGGGAGAAAATGTTTGCAAAGTATATACCTGATGAAGAATGTTATTCAGATATATCTGGAAAATATAAAGAAGTCTCAAAACTCAATAATAAGGTGGAAAAAACTCAATTTTTAAAATTAGACAAAGGATTTGAAGAATCACTTCATGGACGATACCCTTTTGAAACTAAGCACATGAAAAGACGCTACACACAATTAGTCATCAGAGAAATGCACATTAAAACCACAATAACTCACTACTACATGCATATCAGCATGTTTGAAATTTAAAAAGCTGACCATAGCAAGCCAGGATTCTGGAGGAACTGAACTCTCATGCCTTCCTGCTGGGGATGGAAAATGTTATAAGCACTTTGGAAAACAGTTTGGCAGCTTCTTCAGAAAGCACCCCTACCATACAACCTGGCTATCGCACCCTACACATTTACCCACAAGAAAGCACGTGTCCATATACAACTTGTACACAAATGTTCAGAGCAGCTGTTTATAACAGCTAACAACCTGAAGCAAGTTTCCAAATCTCCATCTTCGGATGAGTAGACAAATCATACCATATCCATGGAATGAAATACTATCCATCCAACGAAAATGAAGGAACTCTTGATACACAACATGGAGGAATCCCAAAATAATTACACCAAGTAAGAGAAGCCAGAGAAGAAAAGAGTACATACGGTATGATTCCATGTGTGTAAAATTCTAGCAAAATAACCAATATACAGTCCCTTGTCAGAAAGCAGGGATGGTGATACCAAGGAGAGGTAACAGAGAAAGATCACAAAGGAGGATATTGGGGGTGATATATTTGAGGGTGAAAGATATATTCATTATCTTTTTTTTTAAAGATTTTATTTATTGATTTGACAGAGAGATAGAGAGAGAGCACAAGTAGGCAGAGAGGCAGGCAGAGGGAGAGGGAGAAGCAGGCTCTCTGCTGAGCAGGGAGCCCAATGTGGGGCTTGATCCCAGGACCCCGGGATCATGATCTGAGCCAAAGGCAGCTGCTTAACAGACTGAGCCACCCAGACACCCCTCATTATCTTGATTATGGTAATGGTTTCACAAGCATTTATATGTCAAAGCTGATCAGATTTTACACTATAAATATGTACAACTTACCATATGCCAATTATACCTCAATTAAAAATATTAAACACTTTAAATAGTGTCAGAAGGACAGGAGGAACAAATGTTAGTTACCCTTACTATTATTTTTCTACCACAGACGTTTTTCTAGGAGGTACATGGACTAGTCTGATGATTTTCTATTGATTTAACTTTTCTTTTTGCAAGAGTACTTTTAAAATGAAGAAAATTAATGAATCGCAGTTTAAAATCATTTCCTCAGCTATTCCTGTGTCTTTTAACTTCATCATAGTGCCATAGGTATGTTTAGACACACCATCAGTCTGTCCCAGGATGGCTTCTGGCTTTCAAGTCATATTTTTAAAAGGCGGAATTTGATTTTAAATACTCAGTCTTGTCTACTTTTACCAGCCTTGCTGAGGAATGATTGATGTGTAATAGAATCTTCCCATTCTAATTGAAGTTGGATGAGTTTGGGTGGCTTTATAGAGTCCTTTGCTACCACGTTTCCATCAGCCCAGAAAGTTCCCTCCTGCCTGTTTGCAGCTGCACACCCCTCTATCCCTGCTCCTAGCAGTCGAGTACCCACTTCCCAACATTTTTCCTTTCCTAGAATTTCATGTAAGTGATGTCACTTTAGTGATTATGCAACATATCTTCCTTCTTTTGTATCTGGCTTCTTCCGCTTCCCATAGATTCTTGAGATTCATCCACGTTGTTGTATACATCAGTATTTCTTTCCTGGTGACTGTGTGTGGACATACCACTCACCTCTTGATGACATCTGGTTGTTTCCAGTGATGTGTGTGTGTGTGTGTGTGTGTGTGTGTGTGTGTGTGTGTGTGGTTTGCTATTATGAATGACACTGCTATGAGCAGCCATGTACAAGCCATTTGTGTGGAGATGTGCTTTCATTTTCTTTCCTAGGAGTGTGATTACTGGGTTGTATCTTTAACTTGATAAGACACTGCCAAGCTGTACCATTTCCAGTTTCCACCAGCAACGTAGGAGTGGTACAGTTGCTCCATGTCTTTGCCAACACTTGGAATTGTCAGTTTTTAAAATTTTAGCCATTTCAGTGGGTGAGTAGTGGTTCTGTCTTGTCCCTTGTCAAAATTTATTCATGATTAAAGTGTCTTTCCAAAAAGATGATGATCACAAAATGATAACATGCCTCCTCACACACTTCCCATATTTTTTTTTATTTTATTGAGAGAGCACAAGTGGGAGGAGCAGAGGGAGAGAGAGAATATTAATCAGGCTCCAGGCCCAGCACAGAGCCCAATGTATTGCTCAATCTCATGACCCTGAGATCATGACCTGAACCAAAATCAAGAGTCTGATGCTTAACCAACTGAGCCACCCAGGTGCCCCAACACTTGTCATATTCTTAATGAAAGATTCGGAATATAAATTGAGCTTTTATAAAAATGAGTGGATGAATGAATTAAATAGAGCTTTTATAATAAACCATTATGACTTGAGTGTTTTTAGCTAAGAAGGGAAATAAGGAATCCATCATTAAATGAAAAATATTTCAGGCATTTTATCTTGCAGTTTTTGGCTTCAGTAACAGCAAAATAAAGACAAGGGAGAAAAGGATGCTCAAGATTAAAATCGCATTGAACACTTCTGTAATGCACTATGTGGTACATTTTATTAAACTCAAATCCACAGTTGGGTCAGAAGGGAGTGTAGACAAGGAGACCCTGAAGTTGGGTCACAGGCCCATATGGAAATGCAGAGAGCTCCCAGGTTCCGCTCATGGGGGTCAGTCTGTGGGAGTGTGGGGGGAGGATTGGAGAACATATCCTTCATATATAAAGACCCATGCACACACGGGCGCATATGCACTCAGGAATGAGTCATTGGATTTGGATTAGAATAGATTTGGGTATTAATCATTAGTACTCAGCTCATTAGAGAGGTGCTCTACCAAAGAAGAGAATTTTACCAGTATCATGAGAAGCCCATCTTCACAGCCTTTTTAGGGGTGCTCTTTGCCGCGAGGCATCTCAGCGGGTGAACCTGCAGCCACACCAGCGACCTTTGCTAGCACTGTCACCTTGAAGTGACAGCTGTGGCGGCCGGAGGGGACAGCCAGGCCCCCCCCCCCACAGCCACCCCAGCCTGGTCCCAGCAGCAACGGCAGCAAGTGCTTTCGGTCTGAATCCAGACCAAGGCCGGGTTCCCCACGTTCTTCACGCCTCCCTCTTTGGACCCTCATCTCTGCTAATCTACCTCCTGCCCGTCCGGTTAAGAGGCTTTCCCTGGCGTCCATTATGGATATCCTGTCACATTCCTGACGTAATGGAAGGTTTCCAAAAATGATCTGCACAGTCCAGCACAGGGATCCGGGGCTGTTATCTCAGCCCAAGCTCACCCACGTGTTCGTCTTTCCTGGAAAATATCTTGAAAATCTTCATTTCCGTGCCTCTGTTTGGAGATGCACACTGAAGCAAAGAGGCTAAGAGGCTTATAAGAAAGATACAAACTGTGTGGTGACCTTCATTTCTCCAAAAGATGGTGGAAGTATTCTATCACAGGGCCCAGAGAGACAATATAAACTTCTTGCTATTATAACTCAAAAATCAAGGATTCTTTTTATGTTCCCCAAAAATGCATGCTTTCATCTGAAGCCACACATAAACAGTACGCTTTTTCTGGTCTACTTTACACCTGATAAAAATTACGTAATTATCGCCATGAAGTCATTGGATTTGGGGTATTATTTCTGAAACGGTGGGATGAGCTTTATTTCCCAGGTGGTGGAAGCTTGTCTGGGGTCTTGCCATTTGAAGAGTAGTGTGGGAGCGGAGGGGATTCCTGTAACTCCCACTACTTTTGCATTGGACATAATCAACAAAAAATATTAATGACGGAGTCTTCTGCGTCAATTAGCACCGTGCGTTCAGCTATGCATTTTATATGATGCCCAAAATTACCTGGAAAGAATGGTATCCCTGCCAAGGACTGCCCAAGCAGAGTTAACATACGGGCATTGTTTGCAGAAATGGGGGGAAATAGCCAAGATCTCGCCTTTCCCCAATGAGGCCCCCTATTAATATATACCTGTGCACATTTTTATCAAAGGAACTAATAAGACGATGGTGAAGAAGAAAAGTTAGCTATTAGATAACAATTCTCCTGCCAAGAGCCATAATCTGACACAGATTGAGCTGGGCGTAGTAGTCCATTAATGGTTCACGGCTCATACAATAATGACCTACTAACCTGACGCGGTGTTGCTCTCACATTTTGCCGTCCCCTGGGATGCTACTGTCACTGTGTTATCTATTGCTTGCTTCCCTATCAAAGAAAAAAGCAGAGCTGAAATGTATGTACGCATCCAGCTCTGTAGTTCATTGCACACCAACCCCAGCAAGTGAAGGAACAATAGATTTATAAGTTTATCCTACATTAAGCCAAACACGCCTGACTGCACTGTAAATTACTAAATAATAAACCAGGTGGTGTAAGATCCTGACTTGGACAGAATATAAAAATCTATCAACCTGTAAAATACAATAACCATAAATGTGCTATGTAGCTGATGGCTCAGGTAAACCATCCACCACCAGGACCCAAGGTTTCCGTAAGAAAATTGCAACAAAGGCATGCTAAATTGTAAACTTGGCTGACTTTTCTTTTGTGCTCCCTGCTGGCGAAGGAGGGATCGCTGAGTTAAAACACTTGAGTGCATGTTTTGTGTGTTCAGTTTCTTTGTCTGGAATTGGCCACTTCCCTCGAACTCTGTGATTGCTCCCGAGCTGTTGCCACACAGCTTGGGGCTGGCGTCTTCCAGGGCGCCGAGCGGCTGCAGCAAAGGTCCTTCGGTGCCCAAACTTCACATTCAAATGAGCTTGAAACACTCCACACCAGCCGGAGAAAGTGGAAAACACAGGGGAAAAAATGCAACCTTCCGATGATATACACGTTCCTCTTGAGAAAAATATCTGAAAACTGGGTTAGCTCAGTAAACTCCCGTCCTAAATTCCACACTCCACCAGCCATCACAGAAATAAAATGAAGATTAAGGAAATTGTGCTCTATCTTTCCCCTGCAGCCCTGGCAAGTGAGACTCCGTTCGTACGAATCACAAGGAAAAAAAATTAATTTTATTTCAGTGAAAGATTCCAAAATGATCCCATAAATTGCGATTCCAAAACATACAAAGCTAATTAATTCCTTTTTAGGAGATTTTCAATAAGCAAACCAGGTTAAGTTTATATGATTTACAAACAGTGTTTACATTCATAGAGGTGCAACTAATTACTACACGGTTTGACATCATTACAGGAAAATGCTTGGGGATGCAGACAGTTTAATTAGGGGTGGTTTCAAGTTCACTACATGATTACCATCACAGAGCTTTTCTAATACGCTTATGCAGTACAGTAATGCTGAAAAGTGATTACATTTTGCCCGCTGTCTGCCTAAATTTTGAATGAAAAATGATAATCCTCATACCAAGGGTTGCGTTCACACCATTTGGATTTCTTTCCGAATCACACTCACCTGCTTGTCCTCGGGCCCCGTCTCTCCTTGTTTTGCACGTCAGCTCTATGGTGACTCCATGCACGCATTTGGACACATCACCTGCCTCCTCAGAGTGTTTCCAAATGATGCTGAAAACCTCCATGCTTTGCAAGACATTTTAGATGCAGATTTTTACCATCTGCACACTTCAGGTAAAACACCAGTGATGTTTATAAATAATTGAGTTCCAAATTACAACTCACTCCCCATTTCAGTCAGTAACAAAACCATTTTGCCAGTTTTCTTTGTAAAGTTTCAGTTTGTTAAGTTGTCGTCTTCTGCAATCAACTCAAGTTCCTAACAACAATGTTGTCACTCGGAAGCGCCAGGAATGGGAGTGGCTCTGGAAGTCAGGGTATTCGCGTCCCAGGACACCTGGGTGTTAATAAGCCTTGTCACCATCACGGAAGGGCCAGCAACTCCTGTCTGAAATGTCGATCTCCACAGTTATTTTTAACAAACATATAACTAAGAACCAAACATATGGAAGATTCTAGAATCCATAGGAATGTGCAAAAAGCCCATAAGCTTCTCCTGCCCTAAAGACACTTACAGTTTAGTTGTGGAGAAAAGGCATCTTAGCATCTTAGCTGGGATCATTTCCTTTAGGAATTAAAAAAAAAAAAAAAAAGTTGAAACAGCATCGTGTCAATGATTTAAACTTCAAGAATCTGACAACTCCACACTTTTTATCAGACACAGGTATTTCTAAGTTTCAGCCGAAATACTTGCAAAACACTTTACATTCAACTGTTATCTACTCTGGATTCTGGCAATTCAGTTTAGAAAGATGAATAAATGATAGAAGATTCCCCAAAGCAAATGATTTTACAGTGTAAGTAACACCTCGAGGGGGTACCCTGGGTTTTCTCAAGGATTTCAAAACACAAGCATCAGAGAAAAAAAATTTCAACAAATCTTAAATTGTTGGTGCCTGGGCTTAATGAAAGAGGTCTCCCGCACTGACCATTTCCCACAGGTCAACACCTCCGAGGATGAGGATGGACAAACTCTAGAAGATTAAGCATGACCATGGGGTCCCCGTGCCGGGGCCAGGGGAGAAACAAAAGTTCTCGTGGCGTGTGAGCCTCTGGGGAGTCCGTGCTTTGGAGAGTTGCTTTGTCTCTTTAAGAAAGGATTTACCTTTATCACGCACAACTGCTAATTTTTCTATTCACAATCAAATAACCAATTTCTAATTAACTTGAATTAACTTGGGCATCGTACCAAAGCTTACATATCTCTGTTAATAAGCAAATTGATAAATTCCAGATGTAAAACTCTGAAGTCATCACAAATGATTAAAGCATTAAGAACTCATTTTAAGGGGTGCCTGGATGGCTCAGTCAATGGAGCATCTGACTCTTGATTTCGACTAAGGTCATGATCTCAGGGTTGTGAGATCAAGTCCTGCAATGGGCTCTGTGCTCATTGGGGAATCTGCTTGAGATTCTCTCTCTTCCTCTCCCTCTGCCCTCGTCCCGCTCACACTCTGTCTCTCTCTCTCTCTCTCAAATAAATAAATAAATCTTAAAAAAAAAAAAAAACTCATTTTAAAAACCATACCCTTGTCTCTGGCAGACCACGGAGCAACATTTTCCAACCCATTTCACTGGTCTTGGCCTCCTGCCCTGCCTCCAGCCGCTCCCTCCATGCTTCGTCTGTCACAGCCCCGCAAAGGGCACCTGAACAGGTAAGTTCACAAATGAGTACGTCATCACCACTAACACAGAGCCCTAGCTTCGGTCGTGCACCCGGAGGTGGAGGCAGATTCAGCGCGGACGAGTGCCTGGGCGCACAGTGAGGAGCATGGAACTGTGCCACGCTCAGCCCCGGTTCTAGCTTTGACTGCAACGCCGTGTGTTCAGGGCAAGGAGCAGTCAACTGGCCTGAGCCCCAGCTCAAGCATTTTGTCCGCACCCTCATTCTACTGACTTGTCAACAAAGGATTCACTTTCCCTTCTTTCTGCCTCTGATTTCTGTGTCTCTTCGAACCCACCAAGCACCTCACACTGTAGGCACTTAATAATTGTTGTTTAATTAATTAACTGTATGGAAATTGATATACCCAACACACTGTTCCTGAGCAAAGATGAGTCACAGGAGACCAGGTAGGAAGCCCATACAAGTCCACAAGGATGCACATTATACAAAACTGTTGAAAATAAAACGATCGCTATAATTTCCCAACAAGAGGGACTTGCATCTCCTATAAAGCAGAGCCGCTGCCATCCTCTGACTCCGGGAGCACTCACATGCTGCAGGCTAGAAACCCCTGACCTTCATGGAGGACTGCCCAAGACCTTCACAAGCCCACGTCTAGGGATCCAATTCCCAACGAGCGTCCTCGGAGTCTGCGCACAATCAGACAGAGACGCTCCCGCATCTTCTACCAATGCTCAGGCCCCTTCAACGTGTAGCCTCTGCCCTAGGTGAGGTGCTCCCACAATTTCCTAGGTCATTCTTTCTTGTCCCCATATAGGTTCTCTGAGGAATTCCTTCTTGGACTAGGCCTGGGCCACCGACCCCCACATTTCACTCCTGACTTTGTCCGGAATTCACTTTCTTAGCTCTCCATCCCTACTTTCTTCCCTTTCCTCTTCGTTTCCAGCATTAACAATTGGCATTGTGAGTGTGGGAGGTGTTGGGATGGTGGTGGGTAGATAACACTTTATCATGAGAAAATGAGTTTGAGTCATTTTCAAGAATTAATGAGTCCACAAAGACAGGAGGAGAACCACAAAGCTACATCATAAAGCTGCCGTGTGTTACCCTGGCTCATCAGTTAAGTATTCACGGCACCAAATCCATTTCATGGCATACAAAATCCAAATGTGAGGCTCAGCAAAATTATAAATGACTGTATGCCTCCGACTTTCCAGGTCACCTACAAATAGCCAAAACCACAAAGGTCAAATCGCAAATTCCAGTCATCTGCTGAATCAGGTCCCAAGACCAACCACGTGGGCCACTAAAGCCACAGATGTTCAGTCAACTTAACAGGACAGAAAGGGCTCTAAGTACATCTCATAGTTTCAGTCGGGATAGAACACTGGTCCATTAACATGACTTGTCCCAGACTCCAGCTCAGATTATTTGCCTCCTAGACACTGTGAGGACGTATATGAGTTAGGAAGCTCTTGGCTGCAGGTAACAGAAGATTCCAACTGAACTGGCTTCGACACTGGGGAGATTTATCCCAGGACAAGAATTCCTAAAATGGCCTGCTGGACCACTGACTGATCCGTGTGGGTTGTCTTTCAACTTCCCCTCCGCCATCCTCCACCTAGCTCCTTCCTTGGCCCATCCCCATTTCAGCATCACATGGAGGCAGCCTGACATCCAGCAGGGGAGACAGTTGCTTCCCTCACGTCTTCTTGCCAGTAGCCGAAATCATTCATGGGAGCCCCTCAGCTTCTAATTGGCCAGAAGAAGCCTTATCACACACCCTCACCTAACACAGTCACACGCTGGGAGCATAGAACAATTATGACTGGCTTTGACCTTGTATCAAAAACCAAAATTAACGCAATCAATTGAGAAGATCCCAACTCTCCATTTTTTTTAAATAAAATGTGAGTACCGACGTAGATATAAATATGCACATACACTTTCCTACTTACATGGGTGTTGAGCCATGATAGAAGAGTTCTTACTATGAATTATGGTCCAGTTTAAGAAGCACTGGCTTAAACCAATCCTGACCTACCCCTGGGGTAGGAGACCTAGCCCGCCTCGTGGAAGCACTCCACCACGCACAACAGAAAAGAAAAAAAGCCCTGGACAAAACAGGGTTCTGTTAGGAAGAAAGGAGTAGGGAACAGACCCAAAGCAGTGAGTGAAAAAGGGGATCTGGTAGTTTGAGGAAGACAACGGTCACATGTACCGGAGACAGAAGGATTCAGAGCCAGGTAAACACCCACCAGTGCCAACAGGCTGCCCGTGGGGCCCCACAGGTCCTATGCCAGCTGACACAGACACGTTTCCAACCAAAAGCATAAAGCAGCTATGGCAGGGTATGGATTACAGGCAAAGAAAGGCACAGCTGATTTAATTTAAAAACTAGAAGCAGCATCTACGAGGATCCTCGCCATCTGATGAACAACTGAGCAGATCTTCACTAACTGCATACTGGATTTATTGATTTCCTATGATGTATTTTATGATACTGCTGAAATCATTATGGGGCTTTTAACGCCGTGTGACTCGGGAGACAGACATGTTGAGGGCTGTCATCACCAAGATGCCTTCTGCCATGGTGCTGTCTTCTTAACCTGACGCAAGGAAATTCATATTTAGTGAAGAAGGAAATTACTCTGGGTATGTATCATTCAAATCCTTAAGGATTATTGGCTAATTAGGAGCACAGTAATGTAAATTTGCCTTGTGTCAGGTTTTCAGGAACAGTAAAATAACATAATTAAGCAGTGAACAAAGCAGATCATTTAAAGCCACTCTTGGCTGTAAATGTATAAGATGGCAAGACGCATGCACTGGCCTGGAAACCAGAAAGACTCAGCCCGCACCGTAGGGGCCAGAAATGGTTTTGAACAACAGAGGAGAAACTGTGTACATTTGATTTAAATATATTGCTATTTCTTATGTGAAGGTTTTCACAGAATTCCATTAGGCAATTAAATAATTCATTTAAAAGAAACAGAAGTTGTTCTTTTTGGGGGAAAAAAACTGTATTTAAATAAGCAGAGTGAGAAGCTAAATAAAAATGTTCTAGAACTGGAAACCCTAATAAAATGAGAAAATAAAATTTTAAATGGCATTTCCCCGCTTCGACTTCTCTCTGGGCTTGTGGTTGTGTGTGCAAAATGACCCATAAAAATGGAAAGCCTCAGCTGAAACTATTTACTCTGACTGGCCCGGTGAACCCTGACTCTGAGACCAGAAGCCCACAACACAGGATGCTGGTGCTCTTGCTGTTCTTGCTAAAGAAAGTGCCACCTTGGTACTCAAAAACCTTGAGAAGGCCATTGTGAAAACCAACGGATTCTGAAGGACTTTGGGAGAGGCTTAAAGTCAATGCAAAAGTGCTCTCTTCCCTCCTGCTCATCTGCATCATGGGAAAGTGGTGTCTGGTTCAGCCCAGCCAACTGCAGGCAAAGAGTCCCCGGGGCCAGGGGGGCACCCAGATCCACCCCCCCACCTCCTGCTGCCACCTCTCCTGCAGCTCCCGTGGAGGGTTCCAAAATGACGTCAATCCTCCAGCCTCCCTTGCTCTGTACAAGTGAATGAAGGACAAGAATGGAAGCAGTAAAAGAAGGTAGGGAAATGAATCCGGTGAAGGTGGACCAGGACACAGAATCAGGGAGGAGAGTGTCATCAGACAGACAGGAGGCATTTGGAAGGAGAGTGAGCAGAGTGGGAACAGGGACGATGACATCAGCAGCAGGAGAAAGAAAAGACGAGGCTGTGGAGAGTTGGCACAAATAGATATGTTAAATAAAACCGTTTGTAAACCTGGCCTGCAAAAGTCCGTGAGAGCGTCAATCAGCCAAGCGGTCAGAAGCACCCAGAACCCTCCTCTTGATAAAACACCAGACAACATCAACGATGTAGGCGTTGCCAAGAAGAAAGCTGCTGGGACTGCTTCAGTGCTCAACAGAGTAAAAGGAAAGAAGACAACCAGTGCATCTTGATGCCAGCTAAGTTTCCTTTCTGCTAGCAAACCAAGGCAAGGGCCGGACAACCGCAGATCCTGCGTGAAGCCTGGCGCTGCCATTAACAGGCTGTTTTCCCTGATGGCCTGACTTGTCACCACTGTTTTCTGCTATAAATCAAGTACCTTCGGGGCCCTTTCCAAGACTAATGAATGGTCACAAAGTGCTGCATTTCCTACCGTCTTTGCCTCCTGATCAAATCCAAAGGTTATGACTTGGGACTGTGTCCTCAAACAGGGGCCGTGTCTAAACTTGTCTACCGATGGCCCATAATCAGTTCTCTTAGAAATGCAATTCTGCAT
Source organism: Phoca vitulina (assembly GCF_004348235.1). Taxonomy (NCBI): domain Eukaryota; kingdom Metazoa; phylum Chordata; class Mammalia; order Carnivora; family Phocidae; genus Phoca; species Phoca vitulina. The sequence continues at coordinate 24,141,828 of NW_022589731.1, forward strand.
ATATCGCTTGATCTGACTCCTTCAAAGAAACAATAAAGAGCCTCCCATGAGCTGGCATGTCACCGCTCTGCTTTGGCGATTCATTTTTTTTCCTTGGAACCCAATAACCACATCTTTGATAGGCCATGCCGAGCGTCATGTTCATAAATCGCACAAAGCAAAATGGTTGGGAAAATCTCTTTGGTGGTGAACCACTAACTCAACGTTCTCCAGAATAAACAACACATGAGCTACAGAAATTTCATTAGAGGGTTAAGTATGAATCTTACTGAACTGACTTTTAAACCCCAAAGTTTAACACGCTGCATAGGTAATGCAGAAGTCCAATACTATATGATTTTCAAGAATTCAGATTGAGTATCTGTTCTTTGGACCTTTTTACATGAATTTCACCTTCAACAATATTTACCATCCTTTGAAAAGTGGGTCACTCTATTCTCCTGCCACTGAGTGATCAGAAGAACCAAAGAAAACAGTCATTAAGTTGACAAAATGTCCCATACATCCATGTCAGTTAAAAGGAAAAAAATCACTAAGATCTTCCCTGTGCCACTTTCCAGGATTCCTGACATCTGTCATAAAACTCAGGCCATATGTCTTTTCCTTCCATTAAGGAGAGTCATCACATAACCAGGGCTAAGGTTCTGTCAAAAAGAATTATTGACTTATAAGCATATCTTCCCCCACCCTGCTAATGATTTCCACAAATACACCCACTGATCATCTTTTTTTATGTGCTTTACAGAAATTACTGGGAGGCCCAGGGGGCCATTTGGGGTCCTGTGCTTAGGGATTTGACAGGTAATGTTAATGAGACGCACATCCGTATTTATTTCAGGATTTATTTATTTAGAGCAGAGTGTTCTGGTTGTGTGAGCCTTGCTGAACTGGCCATGGGGAGCGAAGGGCAGAGGGGGAGGCGGGAGAAGGGGAGCCGCTAGAAGCCCCCTATAAAGCGGCCGCCCAAGTGCCATTTACTGCCTCTTCTGCGGGGACTGCATCCGTCTGCCCTCATATTGTCAGGTTGACAAGAGGAGAAAAAAAATTAACCAAAAGCCAAATCAAATAAATGTGCAACTCATAAATTCTGCAGCTAAAAATTTACCCCTGAGGGATCACAACAGTGCACGGCGGAAAGCTCCCCTTCTGCCCTCATAGAGGGATGATAAGTGAAGCCCGGCTTGCACCGGGAGGCCCTCCGCCAGAGCAGCGCCAGGCCCCCTTCGGCTGGCTGTTCGGGATTATTCCCTCCCGTGCTGGTGGGGCGAGCCACTGTGCTCGCGGGCTGGGCAGCACCAGGCCCACCATGTGGGCAGCACGCGCTGGACCTGTCTGGGCTCCACTCCGGGGCTGCGGGCCAGGGTGAGGCCAGCAGGCCGGGACCACCCACCCCGAAGTGCACCATGGCACGTCCCTTTTGACTCAGAAGTGCAGTTTAACAAACATCCCTCTGGCTCCCAAGGATTCAGCCAAAATCAGGAGAAAGCAGTCTTTGGAGAAAGCCAGCCTGCTGCCTTCCACCCAGAGGCAGCAAGCAAGGGTTGCAAGGTGAATTCTTCTATCAACCCTCTCAAAGAAGTTGTCCCTGCTGTGTCTTTAGAGTGTGTTTGACTTGTGTTAGTGCTTGGGACCATTCGCCAGGACGGCCAGGGGCACCAGACATAGAACATCCATAAGAAAGACTTGCAAAATAATGTGCTATCCCAGGGCATCCTGGTTGTCCAGGAGAATTTACATTCTTATTTGGAAAAACTGGCAACCCTTATCTGCAGAGTACCATCTCCTGGCAGGCCCTACTCTTCCCTGTACCCCTGTTCCCCAAATGCGTGGTAAGGGCAGGAAGACCAGGAGTCAACACACAGTTCGTCCTTCACAACTCAGGTGGCTTTTAGCGGAAAGCGGAAGAGATAAAAAGCTATCAGAGCACTTACAAATCAAAGAGGTGGACAATGAGTCTAGTATGCTTCTAGATGACTCATCCCAATTCAAACTTGATTAAGGGATTAGTGAAAATGCACTGTATGTATATTTGCCAAACCTTCTGTCACAAAGGGAAAATGAAAAAGAGAACCCCAACTTTTTTTATAACCACCAAAAACAGCCCCAGTCGGAAGGGTTAGTAGAGCTATTTTTTTTTCTCAAATTACCAAGAAATATCAATATACTTTTGCTCTCAACTTTAATTTGTGGTGATATTTCATACAAGGCATTTGTAAACTAATCTCAGTAAGTAAATGTACATATACATATTTTTTTTTAATGTGAAACATTTAAATGTATTTCCCACTAACTGAAAAACATGGAGTTTTTCCAGCTTCTTAGAGATAAAAGCACAGCATTGGCACCATAATATTTCCCTACGAGCTGGAGCTATGAATTCAATACATCTGTTTGTCTATTCAAACTCACATATGTAAAATTGCTTTCCATCAGCAAATGTTTTCAACTTACAAAGCCCTTATTTTTAAAGTATGCATTCAAGAGGATAGCCAAGGAAATGTCCAACACGCCCCAACCGAGATTGCTGGGTTTTGTAACAAAAAAAGTAAAGAGCTGCTGCCGTCATGATTTAGGTTAGATTGTAGATTGTAATAAAACTCTTACCTAAATGATGCCGTAAGGAACCCGTGAAGGTGACAACAGGTTTTAAGAAACAGAGCATGTTTTTATGTTTTTAAAATAAGAACAAATGAGTCACTGTCTAAAATGTTTCTTGTTAATAATTATTTGCTATCAACACTCTGTTAAATTAGGATTTTCTCCTTCGGCGTGGGCGATAAAAGAATTGATTAGCTGTCACTTTCAGGTGCTGAGTGACACCTATCTGAGTTGAGAAGGGCCTCTTTTTGCCGTTTTGTTTCCACGACTGTAGGCATTTTGACTAAAATTCTGTTCTGAGTCTCTCTGGCTTTGTCACTGAAATTCTGAGCCTGCGTTCTAGAAAATACACACACAGGAAGTGTCCTCTCTGAAAGGAGACACCCTTAGATCTGCAGGGCCTTATTTCATATCACAAAAGAGGAGGCCAATAAATCAACTAAAGGTAAAAGTAAAATCTGCAATAACCCGTTACCACTTCTTCCCCTCCCACATCGCAGCACATAAAACTTTGTGTCAAAAGGTCTCACATCACGAGAATTAATCAAAAAACTCTTAAAATACTCTATGCGCCTACTTGTGATGGCTAATTTGACTTCCTATGGCGAAGCACTAATTTCTTATCTCAATCAATTGGTACAATATCCTTTTCCATCAATCACAGGGGGGGTGGGGAATAGTAACACTGCACTCTTTTGTGGGTATAAAGCAAAATTAAGCCGAAAAGGAAAAATGGTTTTCTACCCAGGAAAGCCTGCTGTAACAATGGGAAACAAAGAGAGTGTGGGAAGGAGAGTGGAGAGGGGGAAAGACAGGAGACGCTTCAGAGGACCCAGGGGAAACTTACAAATAGCTCCACCAGAGCAGAAGGAATCTCAAAAGCATCCAAGGCCAAGTGCAGCTGAGAGGAAGAGCCAATAAGAAAGTCAACAAGGTGCCTGGACCAGATGGATCTGAGGGGGTGGATGTGAACAAGTCACAACTCGACAGGGAGGATTACTGCGGCCGGGAGAAGACAGGTTGAGTTTTCCTTTCCCAGGAAATGAAAGGGAAGTGCCCAGAATGGCTGAGAAAACACAAGCCTTCGCGGAGAGGAAGAGAAAGGAATTGCAAAAGTTAACCTGGGCTCTTGAAGAAGCCAGGAAAAGACTGGAGCTGTGTCAGGCGGTGGGGACATACGTAGGGAGGAGAGAGGGCAGAGGGCAGAGTCCAGCCACCCCCACGCCCCCAGGGCAGAGCCCACAGGTGGGAAGCCCCAGCCGCCCCCAGCCCAGCCTCAGGCCACATCTGCCCCGTGTCCGGCCCTCCCTGCCAGCCTGCCGCCATCTTGCCTGGTTGGCTCCGGGCCCCATCAGCCTTCCCGCGACGGCAACTGAACGCACAGCCAGAGCTGGGGCTCTCCCACCCGCAGGTCCCCTGCCGCCATCTTCTAGAAGTGACGAGGGCGTGCTTCTTTGCTTACGTGGAGGAATAAGACACCGTGACAGCTGGGGACAGGTAGCTCCAACTGGCTTTGCTGGGTGCCAGGGCCACAAACCCCGTGCTCATTTTTGCAGGCTTAAGGGGCCAGGCACCTTGGTGACTGCTCCAAAAACGGAACCAAAAACCCAGCTCCTGCAAGCAACAGACAAAGCAAATAAAAATAATTTTCTGACCATGCGGGTGAAGTCAATGTAAGACATGGAAATCTTAAATCAGGGGGAAATAGGTTGTATCAATATTTCTCATTGGAAAAGATACCTGGTCAAGCCATTGTATTGCTGTCCCTGGGCACACGTTCCGAACACAGAGGTCAAGTAGACAGCTGTGTGTCCCAGAGCAAGGCACACGGGGGTACTGCTGTTCTAGATGCTTTAAGCTGCCCAAAAACGTACATCAGCCTGTTGGGCCCTCACTGCAAGCTTGTGGAGTGAGCACTGATGTCTATCCTGAAGCTAAAACTGACGTACAGCAAGATCAAGTGACTTGCTGGACACCTAGGTAGGAAATCATGTGCTGAGTTGGATCCATAGCCACAGCTGAACATGGGGCTTCTGATTCCAGGTGCCACCCCACCCTGTGTCACAGCCAATGGCAGAGTTCTTGGGTCCTGCTAGGACACCTAGAGGGAAGGGAAACCCTCTGGAGCAGAGACAAGATGGCTAGGGTTGCCAGACTTCACCATTGAAAATACCGGATTCCCAGTTAAAGCTGAAACTCAGATCAACAACAAATATATGTATATATATATATTTAGTATAAGTATATCCCATGTGATATGTAGGACATACTTATACAAAAAAATTATTCATTGTTTATCTGAAAAGCAAATTTAACTGGGTGCTTGGTATTTTATCTGGCAGTCCTAGTGAGGGCAAATGTTAGTTCCTCCAACCTTTCTTCCAACCCAGGAGAGAAAGCTCCAGAACTGGTGGAAATACGCAGTGATGTGCCCTTCCCAGTGGCCGGGCATGCCCTATAGGGCATCCCATTCTTTTTGAAACACTTCCTCCTATCATCGCATCAGTCCCTCCCTATAGAACTAGGACATGGGCATCATTATCCCCCACATCGTGGACAAAGGAAACTGTCACCAAGCTCGAAGCAACTTAGTAAAGTTGGTGACAGAGCCAGGGCACAGGCTCCCTGAGCATGAGTCCAAGGCTCTCTATTTAAAACGAGGAATTATGCTCTAGCCAATCTTCACCCATTGGAGCGATACCATTCAGCACCTCTTAAGAGCCATAAACGCAGTTTCCTTTTCACATTTTGAATCCAACAGCCTGAAAATGTAAACCATGTAGGTGATATCAACATCCTTGGTCAACGCATAGTCTATAAAGCAGAAGGGGATCATCGCAGCAAAGCTACGCTAAAATAGCACAGAAAGTGCGGGACCCAAACTCTTCTGAAGGCCCAAAAGCTTAGAATAGAAATGATTTGAAAAAAATTTTAGAACGAGGCAGATTCATTATTCTCATTTCCATGTTCCAGATCTATTAATTCAGCCTCTAAAGTAATCTTTGTCCAGGGTGCGTAACTGTCTCAAATACTCCTGCTATCAAAGCTTTCTTTCCTTAAAAGGCAAAGATAATATGGACTGGGTATTCTTTTCCTACACATAATTCATTTAAGTCAGAAATGTTCTCAGATGGCTTCTTTTTTTCCCACTCTCCAAGTTTACGTGCGCCATGATCCAGGAAGATATAAATTACCAGTGGGAGAAGGGGGCAAGGCTGCTCCCTCCCATGACACAAACACCGCGATTTCATTTTCCTGATACTTTTATTTTGCTGCTAATAAAATTGGGTGGTTAAACCTCCATGGTAGAGTATGAATATAACACCAGAGTTAAGCTTTAACACCAGCAAAAACTCTATTAAAATATTGCCCCAGAGACTGTAAATTTGAATTCTGGCGCTGCTGGTCAGGTTGGGCCTGAAAACTAAGGAGAGGAAGTTCCTAAGTCTTGCTGAACAGGCCACACAGAAGGATTTTTTTTTCCTTTAGACTAATTTCCTCATGGAGAAGAAAAATATAAAGAGGTAAGGCCTCCAAATTCCGAGCTGACTTATGAGAAGAAATGAGCCGTAAAGAAGCAGAGAAAGGGTCTCATGGCGCACCTGTGCTCGGCCTGGCAGGGGAAGCCCCAACGGACGAGGGCAAGGAGGAAAGAGCACAAGTACATGTGATATCCTGTGATTCAGATGAAAACGTATTTCGTCGGAAGAGCTTCTTTCAGAAAGACAACACAAGAAAGCAGTCCAGTTTGGGGAGAGACAAACGTCATTCCGCACCATCGGGACGTGGGGTGTGATGTGCCTGGTTCTAGAACCAGCTCAACCCTAGACACACCACCCGTTGACCATCTGACCCAGAGGCTTCTCGTCAGCCAAATGCAAGTCATAGTCCAAGGTGACTGAAGAGGGTCATGGCTTCAAAACATATATATTTATTAAAGTGCTTAGAGACTCTCAGAGAGGAGAAAGTAGTTTATCAATATGGCAAATGGTTCAAATTCAGTATTTGTGGAATTCACTTACGTAATGCTAAAAATGTCCTTTAAAGTAAACTAAGGAGAAAAAGTCAGTTACTGACTTTTGTCAGCAACAATGAGTTTAAAGTTTGTTTGAAAAAAAAAAAAAAGCATTCGTAATTTCAACAAAATGTCAAGAATTATAAAAACAAACAAAAAATTTCAAGTAGGCTTGCAGTTTATATGGCATACCCAGTAGCATGAAGATCAGCAAAAATCTATTAGAACTGGTGAAAAATTCAGAGAAATTCTGTAATCGACTTGGAAACTCAGAGTCTATCGGAGAGGAAGAACAAATTAAAAGGCAGGTGATAATTGACAGCCAGGTTATCAAACTTCTTCTGGTCTTTGCGTGAAGGCGCTAGCAATATTCGTGTGACGGTACACTTGCAGAGCGACTGTTCAATATATATTTTACTAAAACAATCAATGAATTTAGCAAAGATGTGTTTAAGAAGAGAGTATTTGAGGATTAGGAGCAGGTTTTAGAAATGAAATGGAGGATCAGCTAACAAATCTATCAGAAATAAGATCAACAACTTAAAATTTAAACCAATCTTGAGCATATATTTGAACTTGGATATGCAGAAATGGTACACAGGTCCCCACGGTTCAGTGATACACTCGGAGGATCAGCAGCCCTATAGACAGTTAAATTACTCAGAAAGCCAGGGAATTTATCAAACATGAATTTCAAAGTAGATTCTGGCCTCCAGGAGAAATGGAAGTGCCCATTAATGTACATACAAAATAAATGTTGTCTGCAAGCTCTTTTACACTATTTATTTTTGTGGCCGCAAATTGGCTAAAGGTTTTTAATTTACATAAAGTGGGACAAAGAGCCTTCTCCCTTTGCTCGAAGTCATCCGGGTCCAAGTTGTGCAAAACTATTCACAAAGAGTAAAAGTGTAACCATTGCCCCGACAGGTACAACACAAAGAAATAATTTGTCCCATTTCATATCTCTCTGTGCATTATTTATAACCAACTCCAATTTGAGAATGTTAACATTAAATAGGTTTCACACATGGAAGATATTTGTACAAAGCCATCGTATATTATGAATGGAAAATTATAACAGCTCTGCAAAATTTGTTAAAGCAGATGGGCTGAAACTGACTGAACACCCAAGTCTGCGATAGTCTTTAGAAATTTAGACAGCATTTAGCTCATAACCTCAATATTTGTTTTATTGATCAAAAGAAATGTTAACTTCATCTAGTTTTGACAGATAATTTATCAAAAAAATGTTTTAAAGAAGGGAATATTTCATATCTAAGGTGGCTCGGGAAATTAGTGACTGGCCTTTGGGCCTGAGCTGCCCCCCAGGAGAGAGGAGGAGCATCGTTTGTGAGGCGACTGGACCCCAGCCCAAGGGAAGGAAGGACGGCAGACAGGCCGGGCCGAAGGGTGAGTGCAGGTAACTCCGGGTAACTCCACACGACCCCCACTTCCTTGCCCAAGAAAACATGACATACAAAGGAATAAGACTCCTCTTTCTGAAGATGACCCTTCTAAGCCCAGATGTGCCAAGCACTTGGAAATGAATCCCCCACGAACCCCCAGCCTTCACATACTTTGGTCCACTCTCAGAGTAAATCATGCTGACATTTCTCTTTTGTTCAGCGATTTCCATGGCAAGTCCTTCTACTGGAACATGATTGTTTTCCTTCTAATCCCACAGCCGCTGCCCGATAGTGGAGGGCTGACAAAGCCACACACGCTCTGGGTCCAAACACTCAAACCCCCTGCCATTCGCATGTGATGTCGTCCAGTAGTAGGAAGTCATCTGACCTAATATCGAAATTCACATCGCCGGCTTCTCCTGGTGACTCTAAGTTCTCCTCATATGTCCTTATAATGTCTCCCTCCTATATGCAGATGAGTGAGGAGAGCAGGTCACCTCTTAGGGCCTCTCGGTCCCCATGCATGTGAAACAGTTAGGCATGGTGCTCCGGAATGTTCCTTCTGACATGAGAGTCCCGGAAATTGTGTGGTTTTTTTAAATGTTCACGTCCATCTCCCTCTGGTGCATGAATGTACAAAATGGCATCCCCTTTGCAAAAATGGGGAGACTTACCCAGCAGTTTTGCATCCATCATCACACAATGCAAGGGACAGCATCGGTTGGGCTGAAGACTGACCATTTGCTTGTAACGTGCCCTTGGCCCACGGCTGTGGTCACTCATTATTGGCCATGCTATCGCACATGAGAGTTTGGGAGTCCTTCTGTGCTCTCACTGCCTGCACGAGTTTCATATGAATCCTTCGTCTGGGCTGCCTGGGCCTGGCAGGAATACAGGCAATTTGCCAGGATGGACAATAACCTGAAAACACACTCTATCTTCAGTATTGATCAGAGCTCAGCCAGCACAAAGTGGGTGAGGTACCAAACATCTAGACTGTATTTGCCCCAGACACAGACTTTGGCCTCACCCACGACGGCCAGCCTGACCTAGGACACAGCCACACTGTGAAAATCCACCTTCTTATCAACAGGGCCTCAAGCAGGAGCTGAAGCTTTGGGTTCCCTCCATGATGGGGGCGTTACAGCAAGACCTTTTGGCCCTTTGCCCAGTGAAGGGGCTGGGAAATAGGTGAGACTAGCCCTCCCAGCCCCACCCTATACTCACAGGATGTTTGGGAGACCCCATGAGGCCACATTCTCTGTCCCCTGCCACCAGCAGGACAAAAGGTGTCATGCACTCTGGTCTGGCTACTCCTTCCAGCTCTCTGTTGACCGTGCCCTCCTTCTGTGCCCAGAAAGCCAAGAGAGGCAATCCTGTGTCCAGACCCCAGCGTGAGTTCTCCACTGACATGCTTGTATTAGTCTTCTCGGGCTGCCATACCACAGTGTAAACTCAAGGTTGGTTCTCCTGAGGCCTCTCTCCTTGGTGTGTAGACGGCCACATTCTCTGTGTCCTCACATGGTCTTCCCTCGGTGTGCCTCTGTGCCCTCACTTCTCTTCTCCTATGGACACCAGGCATACCGGCTTAGTCGTACCGGATTAGGGCCCATCCATATCACCTCATTTTACCTTATCACCTCTTTAAAGGCCCTATATCCAAATGCAGTCACACTCTGAGGGACTTCAACATGTGAATTTGGGGGGTGGGGCACGATTCAGCCCATAACACGCACTGACCTGGCTTCCTGCCCCCTTCCTGGAAACTTGTTTATGCTACAAAGAGTTCATTCCCAAACTGGCCGCTCTCCATTGGAAACAACATCTGCCCAGAAATGACAAGTGATGATACCACAGCTGCAAGACGAATCGGAGGGAATTCTACCCACACGAACAGGACAACCTGGGGTGGCAGATCTCACAGCACAAAGCCCGCTCACATGCCTAGAGTCTTTGATCCTCCAACCCACTCCGCGAGGGAGGCTGGGGAGGTATTAATCAATGAACACAGATTAATTTATGAGATGACGAGATGCAGAGAAAGTTGCCCAAGGTCACACAGCTAATTACGGCCCAAGTCTTGCGACGCTGGGAACATACTTCTTGCACTACCCCTCGTGGTCCCCTGTGCAATGAAGGGACGCCTGGAATACGATCTCACAGCACTTCCTTCAAGTTAAAATGCGTTTATCATCTTGCATAAGTTATGACCCCAACCTTCCCACAAGAAGATCGTATCACAATAAAAAACACACATGGCGCAGGTGGGTAACATGATTTATTAAATTTTCTCAATTTCATGTATAGGAAGTTCCTCCACACAGGAAAATTTTCTAAATATTGAAAACATATGTACATAGGACAAAGCTCAGAGAAGGAAAAAAAAGAAGGTTTATTATAACACATCACACATAATAAATGTTTTTTTAACAAAGTCTGTATGAACTTTCCACATTAATCAAAAGTGAATGCTGCATGATTCTGTATAATTAACCAGGAAGTCATATTACAAGTGATAAATATCACAGACAATAAAATGAAGCGGACGAATATTGACCTTAAGTGCTCATTAATAATGCAGGGTTTTTGATGGTCCACAATGCAATTATTACTTAGTTAATTGAAAGGTCAAGTTTCCCAAAGATTAATAATTAGACTTACAGTGGCCTGTTCATCAGAGGTTTAATAAATGCTAAAACAGGCCCCTTTAGGCTGCCTTAATATCTGAATCAGAACCTTTGATTTCCTGCTGTCCTTGCAAAGCTAGGGACTGGAGAGAAGGAAATATATTCCATGCTGAGAGCGAGCCCCTGTCACTACAAAAAGATGCACTTAGGACCCACGCCAAAGCCTTGAACCTTGACTTTGGGAATGAGGGGCTATCTCAACCACATTCGAGGGGGGCAGTGGGACAGACGACACGGCCTCCACGAAGCCTCCCTGGAATCCGGGACCTCCAGGATGAACTCTGGCCCCAGCCGTGGTGAATTTGAGACAACTAAGAAAGATTCTAATGGCACCTAAAGAAATTCACAAAATGACTTTGTGTTTACAAGATGTGGGAAAGATGAGACAAAATATATGCTTGCAAGTCAAAATATTCCATCTCCTTTTCTGTACCTTTTTGGCCAACAAGCTCCTTCATGACCCAAACAAATTCAGAATGTCCTACCTCTTCAGCAGTCTCCCTCCTCACTGGGGCGACGAAAACCCTCCATAAGTAGGACCCAGGGCCATTTGCACTACTCAGGCAGACGACATGCCCAGTGAGCTTGCGTCTCCGGCCTTTGAGCTTGCCCACTGAGCTCTCCCTGCTCTTGTGCCTCCTTGACCCTCATCCATTCTTCAAAATTCAGTTGAACTACCACCCAGTCCAAAACACCTTCCCACTGAATCTCAAAATCCAAGTAGCTTCTCCTTCTGTACCCAACAGCACATGACTTGTTTCTCCTTTATGGCAGTTACCTTGGATGGTAGACATGGGTCTCGTCTTCCTTCTACCTCCCAGTACACTGGCAGCTACTTGTCGGCTGGGCTGGGTGACCCTCACTCCATCCTCCACGTGCTCAACCAGGTGTCCCGCTTATGGTGAGCATGAAGAAATGCTTGCCGAATTGGAGGTGTGGGTGGGGAGGGAGGTAGCAGGACTCCTTCCTGAGTTGAAGAGGCAGGTTGAGTGGAGTGCAGATGAATGGGGGCCCCGGGCTCCATGATGGGCAAGAGCAGCTGGGGGCAGAGGGAGCTAGAGCCCTGCCACCAATGGGCTCCCCGGGGAAACCCAGGGACAGCAGAAGATGCCCAGTTTGATAAGTCAAAGATGGCTGGGGACTTTAGGAGGACACGGAATTGGGAAGACATAAATGCCCAAGGGTAGGGGATAGGTTTCATGATTATTGCACATACACTCATCAAAAGGCTGCAGAATCCAGTGGCAGGGAGTATAAAACAGCACATGTGGTAGGACCACAGTTGTATGCAGAACCACGTAGCCAGAGGACAGACTGATGCACAAAAGTGCTAACAGTGACTGGGACCAGGACGTGGGATCACAGCTGACATTTTCTGATCTACAATTTCTGCTTCTCTATATGTTGCAAGGTTTCTCAAATGAATACACAACTTATGGAGGGGGGGCAGGTGTGGTGGGATTCGCTTGGGCTCTGTGAGGCAACGGGGAGCTCTACAAAAACGTGAGGGAACTGGTCACACACTCGGAGCCAAAGCCCGTGTGGCAGCCGAGGACCCAGAGGAAAGGCCCAGCCCCCAGCTTCCTGGGGCCTCCTGAACAATTTAGAACAGCCCCTCCTTGCACAAGTGAAATACAGAGGTGTTTCAGAAAAGCCAGAGAAAAGTGGAGGAGTCCGGGCCCCCTGTCCTCCGCCCTTGCTCCTGTTTCTTCCCCTGTGGCCCCACTCTCCTTGCCCAGAGCCCATCCCAAGCCAGAGGCCACGTGCTAGTACCTGGGCCGCCCTCCCCCCCACTGTCACTCACCTCCGTCCCTGTCCACCTCCTCTCCAGGACACCCGCATTCCTCCTGCCAGATGCGAGCGGACGCCCGAGACTGCCCGGTCATTTCACACTTCCTTCTCCCCGCACTTAGGAACTTAATGTCTCTGTCGTGGTGTGTTAGAAGCAGTGACCCAGAGGTGAAAATTCCTTGTCCCGTGACCAATCCCTTGGGCCAGCCAGTCACCTTTATTTACGGTTCCTGTAAAAAGAACCTGCTGTGAATTTTCACTCTGCCCTCATATGCCCGCTAATGAGATCACATTTCATATGGACTTATCTCCACTTTTGGGGGCCCGGCAACTTCTGAGCCCAAGCGAAAAGTCGGCCGTGCTTTGCAGAAGGCTCCCCGGGCAGAAGGGGTCCGGGTGATCTGCGGGGTGCAAACTCGGACCCCTCTTTGGTGGCACTAAATACCTCCCGTACCCATCAGGAGCATTGGATTTCAAGCCGAAACCAATGGCATCCTGGCAGCCCTATATTTTATGTCTTGTTTTTATTTCCTTTACTCGTCTTTCAGTGTAAACAGTCGATGTTGTTCTAAGAGGTCAGTTTTATATGCCGGAGCACCACCAAACTATTTAGGTTTAAAATGACACTACTATTTAAGACCCAGTGATTTTCAGAACACATGATTTACTGTTGTGGCATTCCATAAGACTCATTTCATACCTCCAAGAAGGACTAGTCAAAGTGTTAAATAAACACGAAGTCCGCGCCTTGTTTTCTTTCCAAAAGTGCAAACACTGTGTTACTCTCATGATTAAATACTGCTCAACACGCAACCAAGTAACCATTTCACAGTTGCCTCTTTCCCGTGGCTTCATTTTATGTATTAATTATTTTGTGTTCAGACAAAGACTTTAATTAGGAGTCATAAAGGGTTTCTGAAGAGTGAATAAGTAGTTTCATCTGCATTAAACTGATAATAAACAGGCATTTCTACAAGGAGCTGCCCAAGTGCAAACCTTAACTAAGCCTGAATCTATTAACCACTAACTAAACTCAGCCTCATAAAATATTGTTTGGGGAAGGTACATGACAGTAAAAATGATTCAGATTGCCTTTAGGTCCTTAAAGAGGAAATAAATTAATTGAAGTTTGGTGGATATTAAAGGTTGAAACTTGCCTTTGAATGTGAAAAATTCAACCAATATTATCTTAAGCTCCTAACACTGATTATTAAAAACTGTTTGATTCTTTGAAATGACAGGTACAAAAGCAAAAAAATTTAAATGTAATGGCTTTTTAAGGACAAGAGGCAAATATATGTGTGCTTGATTACAATGAATCTGGACAAAAAGGAAAGAGAGGTTAGTTCTGCCCATTAAGCTGAAGCTCCAGCCTCCGTTCTCTGAAACAAACTACGTTATCAACAACGTCCCTCCAATGGAGACTCCGAGAAGCCATGCATCACGCCTTTCTTAGCTACTTGTGTTCAGAAGGCTTGATTTCGAGCATTCGAGCAGCTTCTCTTCTCCAGATGCTGCTACGAGACAGACGCCCAGCACCCTCGCTGTTAGTCAGCGGCTCATGCACTGAGGACCTGTGGGTGAATGTGTATTTACCTTTATTTTCGGCTTGGTTCTGCATATTCACCTTGAGCCTGGCGCCATCTAGTCTGTCCGTGCGGGTCAGTTGCTGCTGGCTGGTGCCCTAGGTTCTCAGAACCCAGTCCGGTCCTTTTAAGGGGTGTCTTGTCAGGGTCCTCAGTGTTGGCAGAGGCAGGTTGTCTTCTGTTTAACCTTTAGGAGCCCGCACACCTCAAGCTCACCTGCCCTGGGACACTGCCCGCCCTCCAGGCCAATTCGAGGCCCTCCACTCTCCCAGGACTCCTGGGTCTGCCTGCCCCCACCCCGCCCCAGAGCCCACCTGACACCCCCACCCACCCACCACGTGGCTTCGCACATTCTCCTGCAAAACCACCAAGCAGAAGTCTTGCCTTACTGACCTGCATGTCCCCAGCCTCACCTACACTTAGCACAGAAAATGTTAGTAAAATGAGGGGCGCCTTGGGGAGACTCGGTCAAGCGTCTGCCTTCGGCTCAGGTCCTGGGATCGAGCCCCGTGTTGGGCTCCCTGCTCAGGGGGAGTCTCCCTCTCCCTCTGTCTGCCACTCCCCCTGCTTGTGCTCTCTCTCAAATAGATAAAATCTTAAAAAAAAAAAAAAAAAAAAAACTAGTAAAATGAATGGAACTGAATTTCCTTCAGCTTCTGGCATCAGATTGGTGATATTTTGGCTGAATGCAGAGCAGGGAGGGGGCCCGGCTACCAGCGTTTACCTGGTTAGTGGCTCCTGTCAGCATCTCTCACGTCCACACACCGCCTGGTCCTGGGTTTGCTTCCTCTGGACAGTTTCTTCTTCACGAATGTATCGGCCCTGCCACATGGGGCCCAAACCGGGTGAGGCAAACAACGGTACTCCTAAGGGCAGCCGTGGACGGGCTGGCCACTCAAGTGACCAGCTCTGGCCTGAGCCTCCGGCCTGTCGAGGGCTCCAAGTCAGGGGCGGACAGCCACCCCTCAGACCTCGGCAGTCTGCACCATGGGGTGCAGGCCGAGAAGGAGACCTGGTCAGCCCCTAGCGGGGCAGCGGGGCCCCAGGGACGCTGGCGGCTAGGACAGAGGCCACCTCCTCCATCTCCTCACTGCCGGGCCACCCCGAGTGTCTTATACCTGGAGCGGCCTGCCAACGTTGTCATTGTCCTCAGTCTCATCTTTCACGATAAACGCATTGAAGGACTTTGTTTCTGCTGCACGGACCCCAGAAGGAACATAAGGATGGCAGAACCAGCCAGGAGAGGCAGGGGCAGGACATTTCCTGACTTTGGAATCCTCCTAAGCCCCCACTGGCCTTAAAGGTGTGGCCAGGGCCACATTTGAGGGAGGTGCCCAGACCGCCCATCCCTCACGCCACCTCCCTGGTGCAAGCGTGGAGAAGAGAAAAATCACTGCTGGGTGTGCTGGGCCCTCAGTGCAGCTGATAGGGAAATGGGCTCACGAGGGATAATGTCCAAGTGAGGGGAAAGCAAGTTTGCGAAGTAGTATGTGCAGGAAGATCCTATTTGTTCAGAAAGACAAAAAGAGACAGACAGAATGACAGATGGAAAAGCACTCATTTACACACACACACACGTACACAGAAAATAAGCTTACCTCTCATTTTACGCTTTCCTATTGTATATAAGACACAATAGAGCCAAAAGTGAATTTTCCTACAGTCAGAGCAAAGATCTTTGCACCTGTCCGCATCGAACAGAGAGAGAACAGGTTCAATGTACGAAAGAAATTTTGTGGTGACATGCCCAGGAGGTGGGGGGGGAGAGAGAAGGAGGGAGAAAGGGAGAGAGAGAGGCAGGGGGAAGAGAAAGGGAGAGGGAAAGAGGGAAAGAGAGAGGAGGAATGAAGGGCCTACAGACCCAACAGCCTGGGGGGGTACTGCTGTGCTCACGTAGGGATTTAAGACGTGGCCCATCGTACGTCACTGTCGCCCTTGTGCCCGTGAGATATTCAGGCTGCGGCTAAGCCCCAACGACATCGAGCACACAGGAATGCAAAGGGGCCAAGCATGACACAGCCCTAATTAGGAACTCAGAGTGGAGATCCAAAAAAAAAGTATAATACAATGGTGAATATATTCAGAAAATGTCAGCTGCCAAATGTTTGCACTTCAAATTTCATCTCCAGTTTGGTGAAAATGTCCATGGATCCCAGGACACTGGAATAAAACTCCATGTGGTTCCATTTTTATGGGTGAATCTGAAACCAGGTGGTTCTGGAAAGAGAGTTCCCACAGCCCTTGCCCTCCTGCGGTTTCTCCGGATGCTTAGAATGTTTTCCTAAAATGAAATTACAAACATGAATCTCTTCTATGCAAGCAAACTTTCATACCAAGTATGCCAATTACAGGCTTGTCATTTTCCCTTTGTAAACCCCAATTTTTAGCCATAAAAATGTGCTTATGATACAACTTTTTGAGCTCAAAAGAATCAATTGTGAGGGTTTTTTTGGGGGGGGGGGGAAGGGGGATGGGACTTGCAAATGTCTTCTTAACTCCTTTAAGGGAAAACAGTCATACACAAATTAATCATTGCTAGTTTTGATCATAATTCAGTGATTCTCTAGCAAATTATTTCTAAATTTAAAAAAATGTTAAGTCATAAGGTAATATTTTCTAAAATTATTAGTAGAGGGTCTCCTGAAGACGGACAGGGAAAGAATAAGTTCACAGGGAGGGAAGCAAGGATTTTATAAGATAGGGCAAACAAGGCAGCGTGTGAAATAATCTCATGTTGTTTGAGAAAGAACATATGGGTGTATTGATGATAAGTCTATGCCCCCCGCGAGACAGGCCCTAGGACTTGTTCTCCAATACGTGGGCACAGTAACGTTGGGTAAACAACAGGCTTTGAAACCAAACCCTGTAGTTGTCCTTCATTAGGAGCATTAAGCCGTATTCTTAACATTATTTCAATGGAGGTTCTTCCGTGGGGTTTAATATAGCTATACCTTTTTCTAACAGCCACACACTCTAACTTTGACACATTTGAAGATGGAAGATCTACAGGGAAATGTAGAATCAAGAGCCATAAGACACTGGGTTACAGTTCATGAGAATTTGCAATTTAAGTGTATGATGACTGAAAAGGAGATGTAGATGCATCGGGAAATGTATCTTTCAGCCAGTACATCTACACGTAGGTTAATTAAGTCACCAACGTTCTGCAGAGAAAAGTGTAAAACACCGTGATCAAGTGAACTCTTCTCCAGGGTTACACAATTTATAACCCACACCATCCTCAGAGAGCGAGCAGCTCCCTCTGCCAGGCTTTCAAAGAGCTGGCTCCAAGGCGCTCAGCTCACCCTGTGGAGGAGGAGGGAGACAGCCGGGTGATGCCCCCCCCTCCCTGCCCACGGATGGCCCTGTCCTCCGGCTGTGCTCCAGCCCTGCTCTCAGCCCTCTGGGCACTCAGGGACAGAGAGTGTGCTCAAAAAGCACAGAGAACAGCCAGAATAGGGCGTGCATCTCCAGAAAGCAGGCAGGGACACGGGGGCACAACAGAGAGAACACCCTCAACTTTCATCCAGTGCCCACCCAGCCTGGTTAACATGCCAGAACCTGGAATCTGAATTCAATACACACAGCCCGGGGCCTAGGCTACCCTAAGAGTTTCTGTTTTAAATTAAACCACATAATTCAGCATTGGTCTTCATCTGGTGCACCCAAAATAATGAAGGTGAAATTGCATTTATTGAGCAGTATGCATGTATCTGCCCTTGAGGGATGCACCCAAACCACACCCCCCCAAAATGTAACCTTTGCAACACTCAGTGTAATCTGCCTCAATTACTGCTCTCAAGGGAACTTAATATTATCTCCATAAGCTAGGGACAACAGAAGCAGAGATCCCTCCAAAGTCCTTATAGTCTAAAAGGGGGAGGGGGGTGAAATATAAAACTGTCAAGACTGGGCAACCCTCCATGGAGACCAGAAAGACAGTGGGACTGACATAATTGACTCAGCTGTCCACAGCAGGCAAGAAAAGGAATCTGCGGGCCCAGGGCACGCCCTGACCAGGATACCCCTCAGTGCCCCACGAAACGGCTTCTGCTTCTTACAATCAAATGCATCTTGAGACAGGTGCCCGGAACAAAACCTTTAGTTCACAGATGACAACAACCAAACAAGGGAAATAGAGGCTTTTACGAGACCCCACACCAGCCCATTCACCATCTGGGTCCTGTTCCCAGTCCCAGCTCCCAGTCTGGCTTTTCCATTACACGCACAGTCCTTTCCCTGTACCCACCTCCCCCACAGTCTGCCAGGTGATACCATTTTCCTTTCCTGGTTGAGCAAACAAAGCCCTTGCCTAGTGGGAACAGCCCCAGCTTAAAAGCCACTCTTCCACACCAACCTCGCGCACAATAAAATGGACAAGTCACAGACCTGCCCCAAGGCTGCGTCTTCTCGGTGCAGATAAGGTGTGTGAAGCTCCTGGCACAGAGCAGGTGCTCAGCAAGTGGTGATGATGAGTCTCCGTGAGCAGAACAGGGGTCAGTCTCAAAATACCCAACAACCCTTTTGTTTTAGACAAAAGTCTTAATATATCCACTCTTCATGGGGAGAAGTGCCCCATCTGGTTTGCCTGGCAATGCGACACCCTTTCTGGGGCCACACCAAAGCTGCTGGTCCCCAGACCACACCCCGAACAGCAGGCCTGCAGGACGCACGCACTTGTGCACGCATAGCAGGGGCTCAAGACACGCTCGTTAAGGGAATGAAATGGCGTCAGATAAGAAGACCCACATCATGAAACCCAGAAGGCCAGGCCTGGAGGGAGGTCCTGTGCAAATGGACGGGTCTGGGCCAACGGATGCACATTCACACTTTTTTTCAGAAGTCATACTTAGAAGTAAATACAAATAAGTATAAATGATCATCAGGAATGCAGCAATAGGATGCAAAAACTGGACTTTTTCATACAGAAAAGACAACTTGAATATGAAACTCAAGAGACGAGCTTGAGCAAATAAAGCCAATGTCGAGCACATAAAGAGCGCCCACTGTTGCATTGCTGCTTCCTGCTGCAGAGAACTAAATAAACTGGTGCCATAATACCCCAGACGGAACCAAAATGGCATGGCCAGGCTGGAATAGCAGATAAACGCTGGGTGGGCACAGCGTGGGACAGAACCACAAGATAGTGTGGGCAGCGGCAGCGGCTGGCTGGCAGGGCTCTGCGTCTAGAAGCAGCCAGTGACGTCCGGGACTCAGATGCCAATCAGATGAAAGGGACCCCAGAGCTTCATCAGCAACAGGAACGTACAGCCAGGATCCCTGCTACTGAAGGTGAGGGGCTGGGGGGATGGGTGGTAACTCCACCTCTCCCTCCACTCATGAAAGGAGACTAACAAGAGGTCGAGCCCCTCTTGCCCCTCACTGGTTTTGTGACTGTATCCGCATTACGCCCCATATCAGAGCAGAGCAAAAGTTCCCATCTTCACTGAAGCTAAGATAAGCTGTGCACAGGCGACAGACGAAACATCAGAGGGAGGACAGGGGAGAAAGAGAGAATATGAATGCAAACCACAGAAACATTAATCCTCTCACTCAAAAGGAGCCCATACACCAAAATTCTAAAACACATAAAACAAAGCTCATACAATGAAAGACACATATTAAAAAAAAAAAAAAAAAGACATGTAATAAAGACAACAGTGTGAATTCATTTGAGATATAACTAAGTTTATAGAAGCTCCTGGCAAAAACTTTAATATAACCATGTTTAAAATTTTAAAGAGATAATTAAAACATCATTATCTCCATAATTTTAAATTATGAACAAAAAGTAAATAAATGAAATAAGAATAGATGTATATGAAAGAGAGCCAGTTATAACATCTTAGAAATGAAATATATAGTCACTAAAAATGTTTTAAATGCACAAGATGGGATAAATTCTAATAGGAATGCAGTCCAGAACAAAGAGTAAAATGGAAGATAGAACTGAAGGTCACACCAAGTGAAAAGTATGCCACTGATTTTTTTTCAATGTGTGAAAAACCTACTGAAAGTCAAGAAGACATCATGGAGATCATTTTTTAATCTATAAAGGTATCAAATCACTATGATGTTTACCTGAAACTAAAAGGCTATTGTATATCAATTATACTTCATATTAATTTTTTTAGAAGAGGCAGGAATAATAGATTGAGAGACTCCAAGATTTATCAAATTGGAGTTCTTGAAGCTGAGAATAGGAGTGAAGTAAGATTTGAGAACTTGAAATAAATAATAGCTAAGAATTCTAGAGAATTGGAGAAAAACATAGTCTTTAGATTGCGAGAGTAACACAGCAGAATAAATTTTTTAAAAATCTATGCCTAAGTAGCATAATGACATGCAGAACATCGAAAATAAGGAAATAACCTCAAAAGCTTCTAGAAAAAAAAAAGAAATTGCCTATGAAGCAATGATAATTACAATGACAATACATTTCTTATCAGGAACAAGAGATTCCAGAAGGCAATGAAGTAATACCTTTAAAGTGATGAGAAAAAAATTAAAAATAAACAACCTTACCCAAGGATTTCAAATCAGTTGAACTATCAATCAAGAGTGAAAGCAATCAACAACAAAAACAAAATTATCTGATTAAAAAATAAGCAAAATACCTTAAAGACATTTCTCCAAAAAAAAAAAAGATATATAAATGGCTAATAAATGAAAAGATGCTCAACATCACCAATCACTAGGGAAATGTGAATCAAAATCACAATGAGATACTTCTTTACACTCATTAAGATGACTATTATTAAAAAAAAAAAAACAAGTGTTTGTGGGAATGTGGAGAAATTGGAACTCTTATGCATTGCTGGTGGGAATCTAAAATGATAGAGCCACTATGGAAAACAGTGTGGTGGTTCCTCAAAAATAAACACAGAATTAGCACATGATCCAGCAATTCCACTTCTGAGTATATACCCAAAAAAGTGAAAGCAGAGACTTGAATAGATATTTGCACACCTATGTTCATAGCAGCATTATTCACAACAGCCAAAAGGTGGAAGCAACTCAAGTATCCATTGTTTAATGAATGGATAAACAAAATGTGGTATATGCATGTGATGGAATATTATTCAGCTCTAAAAAGGACTGAAATTCTGACACAGGCTAAAACATGGATGACCCTGAAGACATTATGCTAAGTGGAATAAGCCAGACACAAAAGGAGAAATACTGTATGATTCCACTTATACAGCGTCCCTAGAGTCATCAAGTTCATGGAGATAGAAAGTAGAATAGTGGTTGCCAGGGGCTGGGAGGAGGTAATGGAAAGTTATTGTTTACTGGAAACAGAGTTTTAGTTTGGGAAGATGAAAAAGTTCTGAAGATGATGATGGTTTGGCTGCACAACAATATGAATATAAATATGCCACAGAACTGGATGCTTAAAATAGTAAATTTTATGTTATGTATTTTCATCACAATAAAAAAGTGCAACCATAAAAAAATAGTGAAAGTGGGGGTGTCTGGGTGGCTCAGTCAGTTGAGTGCCTGACTCTTATTTGGGCTCAGGTCATGATCTCAGGATCGTGAGATCAAGCCCAGCATCATGTGGCTCTGTGCTTAGTGGGGAGTCTGTTTGAGATTCTCTCTTTCTCCCTCTCTCTCTGCCCCTCCCCCCTGCACTCTCTCCCTCTCTCTCTCTAAAATAAATAAATCTTTTAAAAAAATAGTCAAAGCAAAATAAAGACGTTTTCCTGTATACAAAGATTTAAAGAATTTACAACCTACAAATCCCAGTGAAAGATCTATGACAGCATGCATTGAGGGGAAAGAAAGGAAATGCAAAAGGAACTTGTGAGAAATGAAAAGAAAAATGAACACCACAACTGATAAAACGTCACAGTACATTTAACTATTAATTTATTTTCTATTAAACAGTAGTGGTCAAACAAACTCCAACATTGCACAAGTTGAAAACATGTTCCCATATACTAAGGTCCTTATTGTGGTCAGAAGAAAGAAATAGAAATACTGAGCAACTCTAGACTTCCTTAGAAAAGTTTTAGTTGAATACCTTAAAATTTTAAAGATAATTACCAAAAGAATGGAAATATAATCTATAGCTTCCAAAGTAGCAAGGGGGGGTGGGCAGGGAAATTATCATAAAACAATCAATTTTCAAAGTAATAGAAAAGATAAAAAGAAGGCAAAGAAATGGGGGAGGGGAGAAAGAAAAAACAAAAACCAAAAGACACAGAAGGAGAAGGAGAAAGAGCAGGAGAAGAAGAAAGAAGAAGAAGAAGAAAGGGTAAGGGGAGAAAGAATAGAAAGAAATTGATATTAACAAAAAATAAAATAAGATGGTAGATATAAGACCAAACATGTTCATTAATCATAATATATATTAATTGATAAAATTTACCTATTAAAAGATGTTATTTGACTGGGCTTTTAAGAAATCTAGGTTTATGTGTCTTATAAGGAATACACATGAGGCAAATCCACACAGATAAACTGAAAATAAAGAAAAAAATACAACATGCACATATTATTCAAAAGTAAAGGGGGGTGTGCTATATTAATATAAAATGAAATGCAATTTAAGCCAAAACGTTGTAACTACTATAAAAAGTGACACTATATCATAGGAAAAAATTTCATCAGGAAGGTATCAACAATTATAAACTGTGTACACTTCTAACAACATAGTTCCAAAATACGACATCAAGCCCAAACTGGCAATATTATAAGGATAAATTAACAAATCTATAATGACAATATTTATAAACCATAAACTACAAATAGTAAAGAAGTTCCTTAGCCTGACAAAGGATGCTTATTCAACACCTACTCAATACATCACACAAACATCACATGAGATTTTAAAAGCTCTCCTTAAAACAAGGACAAGACAAAGATGCCTGCTATTGACTACTTATAGTTAATATTGTTCTGTAGGTTCCAGACAATGTGATAAGAAAAGAAAAATAAATTAATGTTTTAGAAATAGCAAAGGAAGAGATGGTATGATAGTCCATATCTAAGTTCAAGAAAATCTATCAATAAATATTAGAAATAGTGAGAGTTCAGCATGGTTACTAAATACCAAGTTATGGAGGCATATTAACGGCCCCCATATATGTCTATGCCGTAATTCCCAGAACCAGTGAATGTGCTACCTTACATCATCATATATATGATGAAGGTATGAACTTGGAGATGAAGAAATCATCCTGGATTATCCAGGGTAAGCCCAATCTAATCCCATGAGTCTTTAGATGTGGAGCTGTGGCAATGGGAGGAGAGTTCGAGAGATGCAATATTGGTAGCTTTGAAGATGGAAGAAGATGACCATGGGCCGAGGAGTGTAAGTAGCCTCCAGAGAGTGGGAAAAGGCAAGGAAGCAGATTCTCCCCAGAGCCTCCAGAAAGGAATGCATCCCTACACCATCTTCATTCTAGCCCAGGGAGACTTCTGACCTACAATACTGCACAATAATAAGTTTGTGCTGTTTTAAGCCACTAAGTTTATGATGCTTTTTTACAGCAGCAATAGATATCTACGCACAAATAAACAAATAAAAATCAACAATACACCCATCAATAAACATCCTCGTATACAATATAGATGTTAAAGTGCTCTTTCACAAAAACAACAAAACAGGAAAATCCTTAGAGAGAAACATAAAACAGATGTGTATGAAAACGGTATGAAATATTATCAAAGGATATAAAAACAAGATCTAAGTAAAGGAGAAGACATATCACGGACATGAATTAGAACACCTTTTGTCATAAATATGTAAACTCTGGCGAAATTAATCTATAAAGTCAGTGTAATCACAATTATAATGCTGACAGGACCTTTCATGGAACATTACAAGCTTATCTTAAAATTCAAATGAAAGAGCAAAGGGTCAAGAATAGTCACAAGAATGCTGAAGGAGATAAGCAATGTGAGGAGACTTGCTCTCAGAGTTATCAAGGCTATTTTTAAATTCTATTAGATAACCCAGCAAGTTCTTGCCATAGGGACAGAGAGAAGACCAACAGAACAGAATGGAAGTAAGAAAATAACACATATGGTATATTTCCATTTATATAAAGTTGAAAGAAAGGCAAAGCTCAAGAATATATTGTGTAAGGATATATGTACATGTGGAAAACAGTAAAGAAAATCAAGAGAGCAATTATCATGAAAGTTTGGAGAAAGGAGGGAAGGGTATACGATCACGGAGTGGCCACAGAAACATTCTTAAGACACTGGAAATGTCATGTCATAGCCCCGCCAACAGTTTGTTATTTTGCTTTGTTGTTTTATTATAATCCTTAATTATGGGTGGTGTCCCGCTCCTATTTGCATGGTAAATTTTACAATAAAAATATTTTAATGACAATAGTGTTGGACTGACAACTGGTCATCCCTAAGAACAATGTAAAATTAGGTCACTACTGCATGCTATATTTTCAAATGCATCACAGATGGATTTAAGACCCAAATGTGAAAACCAAATGTTATCATTTTTAGTGCAACATTCAGGAGAATATTTTGCTCTTATGGCAAAGAAAGTTTCTTAAACACAAAAAAGTTAAGACATAAATTAAAAGATTAATAATTTTGACTGTACTGACATTAAAATATCTACCCATCTAAAGACAGGGTAAGGGACCCCTGGGTGGCTCAGTTGGTTAAGCCTTTGGCTCAGGTCATGATCCCAGGGTCCTAGGATCAAGCCCTGCATCATGCTCCTTGCTCAGCGGGGAGTCTGCTTCTCCCTCTCCCTCTGCTGCTCCCCCTGCTTGTGCTCACTCTCTCTCTCTCTGACAAATAAATAAATAAAATCTTAAAAAAAAAAAGAAAAAGACAGGGTAAGGGGCGCCTGGGTGGCTCAGTCAGTTAAGCATCTGACTCTTGATCTCAGCTCAAGTCTTGATCTCAGGGTCGTGATTCAAGGCTGGGTTCCACACTGGGCATGGAGCCTACTTAAAACAAACAAACAAAAACAGACAGGGTAAAAAAAAAAAAAAAAAAAAAAAAAAAAGTGGAAAAACAAGCCGTAGACGGGGAGTAAATATTTGCAATGAGCATAATAAGTAAGTTATTATACCCGAACACACACATTTTATTTTTTAAAACCTCTTTCAAATCAATAAGAAAAAACAGACATTCCAACAGAAAAATGACCATGTAATATAAATAGGCAGTTTGCAGAAAAAGAAAATAAATGACCAGTAAATATAGATAAAACAGGAGACTATATTAATAGTCTATATTTATATTTGTCTCAGCCTCATGAGTAATTAGGGAAGGGCAAATCACAGAAATGAGCTACCAATTCACAGCCATCAAATAGGCAAACATACTAAAATTTGGCAATTACAACTGTTGGTCAAGTATAAAGGGAAAAAAAGGAACCTTTATACCAGCTAGTAGGAATGCACCGTGGTACCTAATTTTGGAAAGTAATTTGGGAATATCTAACAAAGTTGAAAACACTTGCATCCTATAACTTAGCAACATGACTTCTTAGTAGAGACTGTTGCTCACAAGTACAAGCATCTGAACGAGACATGTACCAAAATGTCTACAAGCGCATTATTGCTAAGAGGGATCAATGGGAAACCAGCTAAT
This sequence comes from Phoca vitulina, assembly GCF_004348235.1. NCBI lineage: Eukaryota > Metazoa > Chordata > Mammalia > Carnivora > Phocidae > Phoca > Phoca vitulina. Next base: position 24,167,494 of record NW_022589731.1, read on the forward strand.
ATCCATCAACGGGAGAATGGCTAAATTGTGTTAATTCCTACAATGAGAGAACATAAGGTAAATAAAATAAATGTACTACAGTTAAATATGTAATCTCAAAAATATCATGTTGGGTGGGAAAAAAAGGATATAAATAGTATAATACTATATGTATATATTTTACTGTAAGCCATTATCATAGGTAACATTTATTGCTATATAAATATGTTGTAGAAGTGTAAAACTATACGCAGCAATGATAAACACTAAATTCACATTAGGAGTACCTTTCTCATGGGGGGAAGGTTTGGAATCACAGAAAAGCACATGGGTCCTCTGTTTCATCTACGATGTTACGATTTGATAAAGACGGCTGGTGTATGGGTATTGGTCTACTAGCCTCTATTTTTTTTTGGAATTCTTGAAATATTCCCTAATTTTAAAGAATGTATTTTCATAAAGAGACCTGCAGCCCCTCTGCAGGGAATATTTGTCCATAGCTGGGAGCATCAGCCGGCCCCTGGCTGTATGGATTCACACGGGTATCTTCTAACCACTAAGACACAACCTGCCACAGAGAATGGGTCCCAAATTTTTGATAAGACATCAACTTTCTTTATGCCACAGCCAGGAATGACAAGTAGGCGAGATGATACAAATTTTTCTCTAAAAACAGAAGGAAATGTTACTGTTTATAAAGCAGTCCAAATGTAATGAATATTTATAGGTAACGAAATCCAACCTGCCAAAACGATCTGATTAATAATAGAGTGGGAGAGCTAAACCTGGTAACCTTTTATGATAAATTATAGGCTGTGTGTCAGTGGTCCTGGGGCTGGCAGAGGGTGACTCATTGTTCCCAGCCCCTCCTTTCGGAGGAGTTCCTATCAGAATAGCAGGCTCAGAGGGAGGTGGGAAAGGGGGTGCAGCCACCTGAGCTTGTCAGGGGTCAGGGAGAGTGTAGGAAGTTTCAAAACTCAGGAGCTGTCAGCTGGAAAAATAGACGGATTTGGGGGGAGGTCTGCCTGGGATAAAAGTGCAGTAAAAATGTAGTCTGTGTGCAGAAATCTGCAATCAAGTTGCCCCTGCCCTTAATGGTATAAAATGCCATGACAGGCGGCCCTTCTTCTGCACCCTGCCCACCTTCCACACAAGAGAGCCCACATCCTACTCGGAAATAAATGGTCTGCGGCTGATATGCGTGTTTTAACCCCTGTGAACACTAATGGGAGTTTTGTACACATATTGATTGCCAAAGAAGCCTAAAGTGTAAAGCATTAATTCTGAATTCCAAGATGTTTGCCAATTCCTCCTGGACCCTTAGTCCTCATCAGCACTTGGTATTTTGAACTCCTTTTTCTCTGCATATTTTAAAAGAAGAAATTTAGGGGCTTATCTAATCTGATCTTGTGTCTCTGAAGCCTGAGTCATTTAATGGGTACATCGATATACACCCACATCTAGGCTGAGATGAATGAGCACGGTCTCACATTCGCCTTGGCAGCGGGACCAGGCATCAATCACAGAGAGGCTCGTGCAGACACATCAGCCATTGGAATCCTGGTCCCCGCAGCCCCCTCCTGATATGGGTGGAGACACTTCCAGTATATCAATAATGATGTGTGTCCAAAAACTCAGGGGGATCACATGAGCCGGGGGGAGATATATTTACCCAAGCCCATATTATATTCCAGTTGCCTCTGCTTTGCAGAACCCCAGATGTGACCTCCCCAGCTCTCTGAAATATGGAAGAATTTAGCTCACGTGTTCACATGTCAGTGGCCCCAGCCGTTCTCAGGCAGACTGAACAAGGTTCGGGGAGGAGTGGACCTCGACAGCTCTGGTTTCAGGGTGCGCTGCAGAGACGCTTCCTCTGAACCCGTTGTGGGTTCCTACAACCACCCACCTGCAGAGCCGGGACTCCCACGCCCCGCCGGCCTCGCAGCTTCTCCACAGATCTGTGGCTATGTCCCCTTTCAGAGGCCTTCCTGGCAGCTCTCAGCAACGTGGCTCTTCTCCAGGTGTGTGGTCTGCGCAGAGCTCGCCCTGATTCCTTCACAGTCCGACCCGCCCTGGCGGGGACCCCACCGCTGCCACCTGCCTCGCAGCTCCCGTGGGCCCACAGAGCCCCGCCTTGGAAGAGCCCCTCCTGCTTCCACTCAGCAACTCCTCTACTTCTACCCAAGCGGCCTTGGGTCAGGGACCCTCTCAGGGGCCCGGTTATGTTACCCCCAAATGATTAAACGACCCACCTTAGGTGGAACCCCAGGGAGAACCGTTTCGGTAAGACAGGAACATCTGTGCGTCTGCACGTGAAAGCCCGTCTAGGCAGCCAGCACAGGTGCTGTTGGTTTTCCCCTCCTAGCATCTTCAAAGAACCTAAGAGCAGGGAAATGCAAAAAAGAAGAGAAAGAGAAGAAACCAATAAGAGTTTTATGAATTATACAGAACTGCAGAAGGTGGTGTATTTGCAGGGTCTGCACCTATTCATGAGTGACTTTGATCCTGGCAGAGGGTGGCCAGATTCAACGAATAAAAACACCGGATCCCATTTGGACTTGAATTTCAGATAAACAATGAATAATTTGTTAGTATAAAAAAGGTTTTAGTATACTTATAGTAAAACATTACTAAAAATATTATTCATTATTTCTCTGGGATTTTCTCATTTAATGCTTCCTGGGAGAGAGGGAGGCAGGGAAAAGTCTTCACAGGGGAGCGAGGGGAAATCCAGGGACGTTCGGGGCCCTTATCCAGGTCCACTTTCTCTGGTGTGACAAGCTGGCTTTGGGGAGCAGCGTGACTCCCAGGGAACGGGGTCCCCAAGCTCACCCCCGTACGTGATCCCCACAGACATCACGCTGCCTCGCTCAGGAGAGGACCCAAAGCAGGTGAAGTCGCTGTTCTGCATATGCAGGTAAAGGCCCAGGCAGAAAGACTAACATTTTATTTTATACTTCTATTTATGGGGGAACTAGAGGAGGAAAACAGTTTAGTCCCTACTGAGGAACCTTTCTGAACTTAAGTACTGGAAACCCAATTAATATTGGAAAAGGTGCCCTGGTTCTCAGAGGACAGTTACATCACGATTGCGCCTCACCCTCCCTGGGGGACCCCTAAGAAGAAGACCAGGAAAAAACTAACTTTAGGTACAGGAATTTTACCACTGGGGACGGCGTGCCCATGAAAATATAAAGGCTTGAGCAGGTCCTTCACTCATTCTTCTACTCATCGCTGGGCTAGAACTAGAAACGTTAAGGCCCAGAGGTCACAGACCAGCTCCTTAGGGAAACCGCCTGGGGCAGGCTGGCGAAGTGCAGCCCGCAGGCCAAATCCAGCCCATTGCCTGCTTTGTATCTATGTCCTACATTTTTAAATGTTGACCTATTCCAAAGAAGAATAGTATTTTGTGATGTGAAAATTAGACAAAATTCAAATTTCTGTGTCCACAAGAAAGTTTTATTGGAACACAGCTGCACACACGTGCCTTTACGAGGGTCCACGGGGGTTGTCGTGCTCTACGGGTGGGACTGAGTAATGCAAACTGAGAAGTCGTGTCTGCAAAGACAAAAACATTTACCGTCTGAGCCTTCCCAGAAAAAGTTTGCCAACATCAAAACAGGTAGCAAGTGCTCCAGGGGAGGGAGGCCAGACGCCACTGCCGGGTGCTGGAAAGGGCTTGGAGGACCGTCCTTTGGGATCTTTGCAGGGAACGGCTGGACAGGAGCCTTGAAGCGGATGGAGCTTTGGGGACAGTCTGTAGGGGACCCTGTAGAGTCCCCTACAACAGCTTACCAGACCTGGAATATACGCTTACACAAAAACACACACTGTCTTGTGGACGTCCATTTATGCAGAGAAAGAAAGCCTCTTTCGTAATTGCTAAATATTTCAGTAATGGCACAAGTAAAGGACAAGCTTTGAAAATATTAAGATGAAATTTTCTGACTTAAATCATCCATCATGATCCTCAAGCTTTCCAGCATTTAAAGCCCTTGCTCAGACAATCATTCCTTCTCCCTCCTGTGTCTTTAACCTCCCTACTAGATTCTTTCTCCAATGAGTCTATAAAAACCCCCAACAGTAAAACCTCCCTGGACCCCACACCCTCTTCCAGACCTCCCATCATGCCCTTCACCTTAACATCAATCTCCTCCCAAAGCCACCTGTGTGTGCCATCGGCACTTCCCAGCCTCCCTCACCCTCCAGCCCTGCTCTCCCTTCCCCTGCAAGCTCTCTGAGCATAACCATGGAGGATGGCCCAGGGCTTCCTGCAAACAGGCATCGCAAAGCCCGGCCTTCCACAGCCTCTCCCCTCCGTGTGACCCTGCCAGGCTCTGCTTCATTCTGCAGTACTTTCTTCCCCAGCCCCTCTGGTTTCCTTCCTTCCTCTGGGGCTTCTTCTTCTCCTCTAACACCAGAGTTTCTCAAGATGCATCCAGCTCTGACCTTGCTCTCTCTCCCTAGATGACCTTACCCTGCCTTTAGCTTCAAGTGTGATGTGTGCTGTTGGCATTGTCTAATGAAATACCAGCTCAGGAGGAAGACTCTTTCCTTGTTCATCAAGTGTCAGCCACATTTTTCTCAGTCCTCACTGAAGGAATTAGATTATAGCCCTCTCCTGAAAACCTCCAAGAATTCCTTCCTGGACGTAAACCCTTGCTCTTCCATCAGTGGCCTCCCCGTCCCACCGGGGCAAGCCCATCTACATTGTGGCAGCTCCATAGCAGATGCTCAATAAATGTTTAAGGATTCAGGCGAGGGTCCTGACAATAAAACACATTTGGTGCATAATTAGAAGACATAAGGACTTATATATTCAAACTTAAACAGAACTTCCAAAGGAAGACTTCTGTAATTTCCCTGTGTCTAGTTAAAACCTCTAGACATTTTTGTAACATAGAAAAGTAATTCTGACAACATTTAAAACGATAGAGCTACGTATGGAGGATGCTTCTGTTGTTGGACTTTCCTGGCTGTGTGGCTCTAGGAAAGTATCTTACCTTGTCTGGGCTTCAGGTTCTGCAACCACCAGGGGGAGACAATAATAGTTGTCTCTCTGAGTTACTGAGAAAACCAGATCACGTCCGTGGTGTTCAGTGGCACATAGAGTGTGTGGAATCAATGATAGTGCAAACTCATTCCCCAGGAAAAGTAAAATAAACAGTGCGGCAGGAAAAGGGGGGGGGGGACATTCGACAGAGGCACCCCCATGTACCCAGACGAGGACAACAGCGGTTTCATAAAATAAAGGAAATGCCAAAAGGCTTTCTTAACTCCCGCTAGGTAGTAATGGTTCCCCCACCGCCACGCTGACCCAACGATAAAACCAGGAGACAGACTAGTGCTGTGTTATAACCTAACAGTATTAGATCAGGCTTTCATTATATGTGGTGTTCCAGGGGACACGTGTCTTAACCTGTGGTAAATTTAAATCTGTTTAATGACTTGTATTATAACAAGCTCCTACCATAAATAAAAGTTCCCAGGGGAGGAGAGAGTCTCAGGTCCCATTACCATGTCATTCATGCTGATAACTCACAACACAAATGGACGAACTGGATGAGCGGAGTATTTATCAAACGTGTGTGTGTGTGCGTCGTGTGGTGCTGGACACTGACCAAAGGATGTCAAGGCCTGTCCCACTGGCGACGGACAAATCCCCGTTAATCCAGGCCAAGCTAGCCTCTCATGCTGCAGACCCATGCCCACGAAGCAGAGAACTATCTCCGGGAGCCCCCGGCCCTGGGTCGGCCTAAATCCAGGGCAGGCCTGGAGGAGAGACACTTCGCCTGCCCCTGCTCACAGATCAGTAGGACAACAGGTCGGGACACAGAAGTTCGGGCCAAGCGGCTGGCCAGGCCCCAGGACCCCTGCGGCACCAGTAATTTTAAGCATAAATCTCGCAGGGACTCCTGACAGACAAGCCCCCTGACAGCTATGCAATTACGGCTGATGGCCGACCTTCCAACGAGGTTCCTTTGAATTATAGGAATCTTATTAGAAGCCTCTGACCTCTTGAATTTGTGAGGTAGAAATCGCCTGAAAATCCAATACTCTTCTTTATACCAGCTCTGCAAAGAGGAGAAGAAGTGACTGTATGCAGACAGACAGACAGACAGGCATACGCCTTTCTGCACACATTTCTGGGCTCGGGGACGGGCCCCCCCTTACCAGGAGGGCTCTATTCACACCAGGACCGCCGGGGAGCACAAAGCGAATCACCCTTCTGGTCCGTGGCGCAGGCTCTGCAGAGAAAGTTCTAGTCCTCTTTAATTACAGAGCAGGAGAGGACACTCACAGGAAAGCAAACAGAAGTCAGCTGCACATACTCTGCTCCCCTGTCCCCTGGGCCTGGGAGCCACCACGTGGGGGGAGGGCAGTGGGGGGAGGGCAGTGGGGCTGACACCTGGCGAGAAGAGGGCGGGGCTTTGCTGAGGGGCGGTGCTAGCTGGGGAGGGTGGGGCCAGTGATGAGGGCTTCACAGAGGGGGTGGAGCTGGAGAGAAGGGGCGGGGCTGGGAAGGGGCGGGGTTGGTGTGGGGGAGGGGCAAGGCAGAGGAGGTATTTAACAATTTATCCTGTAAGTGTGGGGGAGGGTGTCATTTTATTTTTAATATAAAAATAAAAAAAATTAAATTAGAAAATGTAAAAGCCCCAGGGAAGATCACTGGGTCGCCTGGTGCCAGCTTGTCACATGGCCTTTAATTTCCTTTTCCTGGTGCTGTTCCATTCAGAATCCTGGGTACCAGGGCTCTGGGCCTCGCGCCCGCCCCACACCAGGCATCTGAGGAACTCGGTGTCTCCGCCCCCAATGTGTCGCCTTGCTCATCTGCATCCAGCCCGTTTATGTGATGTAAGCTGTTTGGGTTCAAGGGTGTTTCCACCAGCACAGTGTACTGGGGACTGCATTTTCTCTGGGGTGCGCAGTGAGCTCTACATCAAAGCCTGATTGAGCAGAAAATATGTGCTAATGTTCACAGCAGTACTCTATTATAGTATAAGTGTGCTTGTAAATATTCACTACATGTTATTACGCCATTTGAACCAAGAATATTGGGAGGTGAAAGGTCGGCCTAATGCTCTCTCCGGAGGCAGCAGTTTTGAATATAACCAAATGGGATAATGGTCAGGAATACCCAGAGGGGGCAATGTAACACGTCGTAAAGAATTGTGCTGTGAGTTTTAAGTTTTCAGGACAACAAAGATGCCAAGGAGATGGCTCATAAGCAGTCATTATTAATGGAATGACAAGGCTAATGTTAAGCAGAATGTCTTTGCGACAATAAATCTTGTCCCTGTGCCATTAGTACTCCTTACAACTGCAAATAGCAGTTAGGTTATAACCTAACATGGCAGAATTTTATCCTCTCAATCTCTAATGTATTTTATAATGCTGTTAAAGTCAGGAATCGCAACTGTTTAAGCTCACTTAATCTAGGAGAAGTTTAAACACGAATTTTAAATGCAAAAAACTGCTTTGATATTAGTTTTTCTTAATTAAATGATCTTTTTAAGTAGGAGATCTTTTTAAACATGCATCAGCCTGTAGTAGATGAGCATTGTTGAATTTTAAATGCCATTTGTCTATTCAGGCTCAACTTTGCCTGTTGTGATGAGTCTTTTTTTTTTTTTTTTTTAAGAAAAGAATTATCTTCATGGGAGAACCAGGTTGCACTCGTATTTGTTCAACATTCAAGCTCCTATTGGGGCCTTGGTCGATCTTTTAAAATAACTTCTTTGTATACTTTCAATATAGTTTCTTTTTAAAACTGTTAGCTCATCGTGCCATCTTATTTGACTTCCTTTAAATATAACAATACTTTGAAGAAAAGATGAACATTATGCCCTCCTTTTTTCTTCCAAAATGACCACAAGGATACTGAGTAGAAGAAGGCAGCCCTGAGCCAGAGCATACCAGTGAAGGAATCAGCAGCTGGTACAACGGGGTCTGAGCAGCTACGGCAGACCACCCGCCCCAGGCCCCCTGCAGTGATGGTCCCTGAGAAGACCACCCAAAGGGCAAGTAGTGGGGACTCCTGCTGGGAGTAGGGGGCTACCGGCCCTGCAGTTCTCTGAAAGGAAGACCCCCCTTCTTCAGTGCTTACCCTGCCTCCAATGGTACATCTAGCCTCGAAACACCTGGGACACAGGGCCACCCATACTCACAGAGTGACCTGTAGAATTTCTAACACATTCACCAAGAGCGCTCTGAACCAGCAAAAGGGCGCCACAGTGCTGCTCGTTCTGGCTAAGCGATCCTCCCCTCCTTATGAAGACCTCGCATCTCCCTTGGAACAGGGTCACGAACAGTGGACAGGTGTGACCTCTCAGAACTTTCAGTATGGCAAGACCAGCAGGTCGCTGAAGGTGAAAGCCCCCAATCCTTCTACAGCAGCTCCTTTTGGGGAAATTGTGGGTCACTGGTCAATTTCATCATGGGAATATGTCCGATAACCCTCAAGCTTCTTCCTCACTCTCTATGTCAAACGCTGCCTTTATACAAATAACTGACAACATTCGTCTATCTTTTCATAGTTTAGACACACACTCCCACACACACGACTTCATTCTGTTGTCACAACGTGAGACCATCCCATCACACAGATGAGCATACTGAGGCAGGGAGTGGCCGGGACAACATCCACCTACACAGTAAGTGGAGGTCAGGGCTCAAACCCTGGTCCTCTGAGTTGGTCTACCGCTGGGTCCAACTGCTTTCCGTCATGTGCCATGAGGTGTCACTGATTCCTAAAGTGTGAAGTCACTTTCGGATTCATGCAACTGTATCCCATTATCGATGTTAACCGAATGGTACGTTATAATTGTGATCATTCCTATTTTTTTAGAGAATAAACACAAAAATATTTTAGATTCTTTCTGACATAAATTTTCTACATATCTTTTGACTCTTCCATCAGAAAACTGTTCCTTTTTTTTAAGATTTTTTTTTAATTTATTTATTTTAATTTATTTGTCAGAGAGAGAGAGCACAAGCAGGGGGAGCGGCAGAGGGAGAGGAATAAGCAGACTCCCCACTGAGCAGGGAGCCTGAGCGGGACTCGATCCCAGGATCCTGAGATCATGACACGTGAGCACACGCATAAGGCACACACATATGCTCAAGCACACACACGTGCACACACATTGGGTCTCTAGATGTGCGTACCTGCACCGGCAAGCACAGCAGAACGTCTAGCAGGGCACACAGAGAATGCACAGCAGTAAGTCCTGAAAGGGAGACACCGGGGCGGGGGCAGGGAAGTCAGAGAGGGCTCAAGGACGATTTGACTCTACTTGATTGTTGAAAGTTCTTAAGTCCAGAGACCTTATAACAAATTACTACACAGATGAGTGTGTATCTTTCCAGATCACTGTGGCTGAAAACAATGAGCACAGGGCCTAGCTGGACCCGCATTTTGTAGAAAGTGCCCAAGTGTCCCTGGGCCTTTGCATCTCTCCAAGGAACCTCAGAACCCCGTGCTGAGCCAACCAACTTTGAGGCTGCTAGGTTGGAAGGAGAGAGCCCTCCCTCGGTTTTCAAAAGTTCTGGCTCAGCCCTGAGAGGTAGGTGTCTGAGCAGAGCCCAGGGACCCTCTGCCCAGGCCGTGACTCTGCAGGCAGGAACAGCAAGACACTGAGAGGCTGCCAGGGAGGCCCTGCCCAGCTGGGGTGAGTCTGCCGTCCACCACCCAGGGGGCTGCGCTTTAACTGAAAATTTATGTTTAATTGAAGAGTCACCTGTTCTGTGTGCGATCAGAATGCAGGCTCCCCTCAGATTTGTCATGGGGACAAGAAGTGTCGTATTGCATGTTTATTTTCTGAGAGATGGAAGTTTCATATTTAATTCATACAAGGACCCCGTGGCTAGGAAAGAAAGATTTCTAAGAGCCAGGCTCACTTGGATATTTCAAACACCCTACATCTTCATTGCAAGGGTTTCTGTCCGGTTGGTTCCTGTGCTTCTAAACGTGGCGTTCAATGGAAGGGAAGGAATTAGAAAGGCCTCATTGTCTCGAAATCATTTAAGAATTACTGTAAGCTTGAAAGCCAAATTCAAAATCAATGCCATTAAAAAAAGAATGTGCAGAAATACAATTAAGGTTAATATCTTTATGATATAACTAGCTCATATAAATGGGTAAGAGAAATGTAAATGTCCCAACAGATTAACAGGAAAAGGACAGAAACAAGCAATTCCAAGATGAAAGAATACAAATTTTAATATGAAGAAAAATATAAAATATAACTGCAAATATAACTACATGGTTAATCAAAAATGAATATTAAACATGACATACTTCTTCTGCCACCCACCTAGAAGACGTTTTTCATGGTAATGCCCAAAGCACAGATGAAATATCAGTGAAATAGGAAACATCATATATTGTTAAGTGCAAGATAAACCACAGCAGAGCTTTTGTAAAACAGTTTGGCAATAAGTGATAGGAGCCTTAAAATATTCATGCCCTTTGACCTCATAATTTTGTTCTGAAAATCCCACCAAAGAAAACTGTCTAAATATGTAAACGTTTCTATAAAGATGTTCACGGAAGTGTTATTAGTAGTAAAAATTTTAAAATAACATTTAAAATGATGAATGTCGCAAAAATAGGGAACTGGCAAAGCAAATTGCTACATTTCTTACCTTTGATGGAGTATTATGCAACCATTAAAAACTCTATTTACAAGGACAGTAGTGTAAGATTTTAAACTTCTGCTATCATCCAAGGAAACATAAAACAAATTGTAGTTTTATCTCCTGATTGGTTACAACTGAAAAACACACCTACAGAGAAAAAGAAGTCTGAAAGAGAATATATGGATAGTCATTGCATTTGGGAACAATGGATGACTTCAATGACTTTTTTTGTTTTGGATTTCCACAAAATCCCTCATGACCGTGTATTGGCTTTAACATAAACATGGAAGCAAATATTCTTCATGTTCTTCCATTTAGAAGAAACTGGAGCAGCAGGTGACAGTGGGAAGTTGGAGACCGGCCCCTCCGTACTGGTCAGGAAGCGGAAGCCACGGGGCTGTGCACGGCTCCAAGTCACAACGCTCATTAGAGAGGTGCCTCTGTAGGATTTGTCGCTCAGTGTTTGTTAATTGTATCAACTCCCATTAATTAATTAATTCTAGAGGGATATTATTTTCTAACCAGGAGCATGTCCTGGGGAAAATCACCACTTCTTTCGTTCACCCAACAAACACGCCGCAGGGCTCCAACCACAAACACAAGACAAGAAGCACTGATGGTCCCTGAACAAGTTTATCATGCCCCACGCGTGCGATACTGCCAGAGAAGAATTTTTAAAAGAAAAAATAACTTCCCGGTGAAAAACGAAGTGCCTGCCACATATAGGGATGAATGTGTTCATTTGTCGATAGGGCATGTCACTGGCGGACGGGCCGGGACGTTGGCGCACCTACAGAATGGCCCAAAATATAGTTAAGTTCTGGGGTGGCCCCACGGTGCAGGCAAGGATTGAAGAGCGCCTCCGTGGTTGGGCCGCACCCCTTCCTCCACGGCGTCGGGAGCCTCTCCTTTGGGGTCCTTTTCTCTCCATTCTGCCCCATCCCCGAGGAGGCCATGTGGGGTCAGAGGCGGGAGCCCCAAACAGGAGGGCTGGGGTCCAGGGCCCCCATCCTCCTGCTGACGGTGCAGCTGATCCTGGACATGCACCTTAGCCTTCCTCTGCCTCAGTTTCCCCATCCATAACACGACTACAGATCGTCATGACTGCACTCTTTAATTCTCTGCTTCTGGGGCTTTTTTTTTTAAGCTTAACACAATGAGAATAATTCCACTAGATCCTGTCAACTCAACCTAAATCACTAGCTGGTATAAAGATAAATTAGAAATACTAATGCTTAGCGAATACATTACTTTGTACTTCTTTTACTTAGTGAAACATTTAATTAGTATTTACTAGAAAATTACTATCAATTACTAAAAATGACTACAAATTACTAGCAAAATGGATAAATTTTCTCTCTACCACTAAAATAAATTCAATTACTAACTTTAAGTAATTGTGGGTAATTTATTTCTTGGAGGGCAGAGAGCTATAGACAAAGTGGAAAGGGATGATTAAGATGCTCAGGGTGGCTGATTTATGAGGGAAACTTAAGGAGCTATGTCTGGGTGGCTGAGCCGAGGAGGAGAGATGCACACCGCAAGACATCCACAAATAGCTCCAGCAACATGCAGATTGCTTCTGTGGCCTCGCACGGGGTGGGGGGGGGGGGGCGGCCACAGGGCCAAGGAGATCGGTTTAATCAGGGGTTTCCTGCTAAAACACAGAGAGGTTCTCTTGATGGTGAAATCTGAGACCCTGGTGTGGTGTCCCAAAGGAAGTCGGCAACACCGAGTTCTCACACAGGACAAAGGGAAAGAGAATGCTCTGCAGAATGATCCCAGAGGCTTTCAGAAGGGAAAGCGCAGATTTAGATGCCAAGTTTCAGATGATTCATTCCCCCTCAGGTTTCACCAAGAGGAAAAGTCTTCTGGCCCCATGCCAGGTCACTGCTGCTTGGGTATTTGGGGGTGGCACAGGCCCCATGGAGGCTGGGGTACTCCTACTTCATGCAGACATCTCCCGCCCAGGCCAGATCCACACCACATTCACAGCCCGAACGTGGCTGCCCAGACAGCCTCGGCACCTGATCACATTTAGAAAGCGATGACCACCCACCACTGATGCAGAAAATAAGTCACAAATGATGACTCAGATTTCCCCAGTCTGGGGAGGAGAGCAGCAGAATAGTGGATTTGGAGTCAAAAGACCTGGGTTGGATTCAAATCTGGTGCCATAGCCACAGAATGGTGTGGCCTGAGCAGAACCATTACCCCCTCTCTACAGACAATGGAATACCATTCAGCAATGAAAAGAGATGAACCATCAAGCTATGACAAGACGTGGTAGAATCTTAACTGCATGTTACTTCAAGAAGGTAATTGGGAAGGCTACTTACTGTAGGATTCCAGCCATATGACATTCTGGAAAAGGCAAAACTATATGCTAAAAAGATCAGTGGTTTTCCGGGGGGGATGAATAAATGAACAAAAGCCCCATTGCATATTATTAAATGATGCCCTCCATCCACCCCAAAGCCCCCCAGGGGCCCCCTGCTGCATCCCTTTATGACAGAGAGGATCTTCAGGGCAGTGAAACCATCCCATGAGGTGCTGTGATTGTGGATACCTGTCCTTACGCATTCATCAAAACCTATGGGACATACAGCACAAAAAGGGACCAGAAGGTAAACCGTGTGTCATAGTTAATAGAAAGTATCAATATGGAGTCTACCAACCGTAACAAAGCCACCACACCAAACAAGATGTGAACACTGGGGGAAACTAGCAGTGGGGAGACAGAAGGAAAGCTGGACCTCTCTGTACTTCCCATAAACCTAAAATTGTCCTAAGAAGGAGAATCTAAAAACCAAATAGCTGCCTCCCGTGGTGGCGTGGGCCGGATGAGGGAGAGCCTTTACATGAGGAAGTCCCCAGCACTTGGGAGGGGCAAGCAGAAGGCAGAGGGACTGCGTCTGGACGCGGGCTTGGCACCATTCTCGCTCGCTCTTCACGGGTCTGGGCCATCGGGTGTGGAGCTCACAGGCAGGACGCACAGACGGTGGCCCCAGGACGGACAGCCTCACAGGCTGCGCACCCACGGCAGAGAGGTGAGTGGGACGGGGGGTGGCGAAGCTGGTGGTGTACGAGGAGCCTTGACCTTGCAGCCCGGGCCACCACACAGCGTCCGCTGCTGGTGGGTGCAAGCTTCTTCCCGGGGCCCATCCTGCCACCATCTGGAGGCATTTCTCACCACTTCCTCCAGGGAGACCTCACACTGGGACGCGGGTGTATAAGCAGCCTCTCCTAATGCTTCTGCCTCCTGTTCACACCAGAGTAGCCCTTCAATCACCATGTCCCCGTGTCCCGGAGGACGACGCTGCCACCGGGCCATGGCGAATGGGAGAGTCTTTGAAGCATTAAAACCACACCTGAGAAGAATCTCTGTCCCTTTCACCATTTTAGTGGCAGAAGATGCACAGTAATTGATTCTCGAGAGCCACATCGACTGTGCTGAGCGGGGCATGGAGGCCGGGGGAGCGGGCTGCTGTCCTGGGGCAAGCACTTCCAGAGTGCGGGTACTGCGGGCCGAACCCACGGGCGCCCAGCACACAGATCATAAAGCGATGCAGCAGGGGGCCCCCGGGGGGCTCTGGGAGGCACGGAGGGCATCATTTAATAATACAGAATGGGGCTTTTGTTCATTTATCCTAGATTCCTGCCCACAACAGAGATAGCGAAGCAAGAAAAAAGATCCGCCTCGCAGCTATGTAGCCTGAGAAACCCATACAGACGCGGTGGGCACCAGCTCCGGCCGCCTGGTGCTCTGGGGCTGAATCAAGTCCCCAAGGTGAGTGGAATTTCTGAAAGTCCAATGAAGACATCCTAAGGTTTTGTACCGTGTCACATAATATCAGCTTAACTTTGGTGCTTCTGGAAAATGTTACCACCATCTAGAGAAATCAACCCAGACTAGTTCTGTGTAACCTGCAAAGGCACTTAAACTGGCTCTGAGTACAGCCTTAAGACAGGCTGACAGACACCCTCTGCCAACCGTTTAGTTTTGACTTAATACTGCAATTACATTCTGCAATGAAGAGGAAAATGCTCCAGTGCAGTCAATCTTTGGGTCTTAAGCTAACAGTATTAGCCATATAGAATTTGCCTAGCACAAGTTAATAAAGAAGAAGGAAAAAAAAAAAAAAAACAACACTGAATTAACCAGATAGAGTTGCCCTCTAAGTAGGCTGGGCTTTGCTTTCCCAAGGACTAAGCGGAACCCTGTGGACAGGTGTCTGTGTGGTTCTCGGTGGATGGAGAGGGGAGGAGCTGGGCCCCTGTCGCCTCACCCCACCAGCTTGCCCAGGTGCACCCCCGCTGTCTGTGGAGGGGACCTGGTTCTCCGCCTGGGCAGGGCAGGTGGCAGACTCAGGGCTGTGGCAGCTACAACCTGCTTCCTCTCCCAGAACTGGCCACCAAGGTGCTATATGTGGGCTGACTCAGCCACTGCAGAGTGCCATCTAGTAGCAGGCCTGGCCCACCTGAGCCCCTCCCCTTGTGCAAATAGAGCAAGGAATGGACTGAGCCCTCTAGCGCCCTCTGGAGGTTGCCCCCGCGCCGGCCGGTGGACAGCAGGCCATTTTTCGGGGCCAGTCCTCCTTTCCCTTCCAGTTCCACAAAGGGTCAAAGTCTTGACTTTGCTAA
Organism: Phoca vitulina; assembly: GCF_004348235.1. NCBI lineage: Eukaryota > Metazoa > Chordata > Mammalia > Carnivora > Phocidae > Phoca > Phoca vitulina. The sequence continues at coordinate 24,182,758 of NW_022589731.1, forward strand.
CTCCTCCCAGCACAGCGTGGCCAGATAAGATACAGGACACCAGTTAAATGTGAATCGCAAATAAAATACAACTAATTTTGTTAGTGAAAATATGTCCCAGTACTTTTTTTAATAATATACTGTAAGTATCTTGGATATAGTTATACTCAAAAAAAAAAAAAAATCACATTTATCTGAAACTCAGATTAGTTGGAAGTCCTGTATTGTTATTTGCTAAATCTGGCAACCCCCTCCCAGACCCCTCCTGAATTCTGTTTTGGATTTCACACTGTCATTTTACAGGAGCCGTGTGTGTTGATTAAATGGACCTTTTTGGAACTTCTCATTCATGGGGTTGACACTGACCTTGATCGTTATTGAATTTGCTACAGATATTCTTCAAATCTGGTGAATCCCAAGTAAAGAGGGGCCACCAATACACCCTTAGTCAAAGTGCCCAGGCCCTGCTCCCTGCCTCATGGACCCTGTGTGCACATGCATGGTGGCCTTCTGGGAGCTCTAGATGCAAGTGAACAATATTAACACAAGTCCACAGTCCTCACCAAAATCCTCTCCGGCCAGTTGTGTTTTAGAATTCTAAATGTTTCAGATTTTAGAAAAACAGTATGGTGGGTATACCTTATATTACATAAATTATATTTATGTTACATTATGCATACTATATATAATAAACACCCCCTGTGTATGGCCTAAATACCTTATATTATGCCAGCAGGCTCCAGGACAGCATCCAACACAGGAGCGGGACTCGGGAAGCCAGTGAATGCCTAGAGCCCCCAAAGAGAAGACAATACATCTCTCCTCACCGCTCAGCTTCACTGGGAAATTGTAGGGCAAGCAATCAAGATTTCATAGCAGGAACTCTTTTATCCAGAACACTTTGCATTCTGTGAGGTTCTCCAGAAACTGTGGTGGCTGGAGGGATGAGGACCTTCGTTCTGGGATCTCTGGGAAAGCAAACCCAAGCTGAGAGGGGCAAACTGCTTCATGGACAGCCCCCCCCCGCAAAAGGCACTACTTGTGAGGGTGATGTGGAATTAGAGCTGCATCTAGGAATGTCAAAACGGTTGTCCTCATTGGCCCTCATCCTGGTGATAGAGGGACCTGCCCACCCAGCTCAGGGCCGAGCCAGCTAGAAGCTCGGAAAGACGGTGACAAGTGCCAGCTCTCAGTCACCTTGACTGTCCGCTCAACAAGCCCTCGGTGGCAGCGCGGGGCCCTGGGCTCCATGCGTTCAGACTGAGCACGTAGCATGCCGTCAATTGTGCTCAGATACGATTCTAAGTCCTCAGAGTTTACACAAGGAAGGAGCAAGGGTAAATTTCTCTATTTAATATGCTGCACCCTTTCCTTCAAATCCCTTCACACTCAGAGACTTTGTCTAAATGGACTCTTAGATAAATAGAGCGACATAATTGCTTTGATGTACCAACATATCTGAGTGTCGGGCTTATGAATACATCCTCAGTACATTGAAAGGAAGTGTGTTCAAGGAGTCATTGCTTGAAGTCAGCATCGTATCTTCTTATTTTAAAGAAACCACTCTCAGCCTCACACAATTATTATCTACAATGTCACGGTCCGACGCAGGAGAGCCGTGAGTCCCACATGGCTGTTTTTATTTTTAATTTTAATTCCCTAAAACTAAACCGATATAAAAGTCCATTCTTCCATTGCACTAGCCACATTTTAAGTGTTCAGTAACCACACGTGGCTAGTGGCTACTGCCGTGGGCAGCGCAAGCCGGCACCTTCCTACCCTGGCAGAAAGTTCTACTGGACGGTTCTGATCTACAGATTCAAGAAGTGGTCACTCTATTCCTGGCAGCTGATTTCCTTCTTTTGCTTCCCACAGGTCAAGCTGCGCCCACGTCTTTCTTGAAGTTGTTACTAAAGCTAGTGAAATAGCCAGAGGCCAGGGGGACAAGATTATACACGCTAACGTCAAGACCCGGTTAGGAGAGATTATCCTTTGGTTAACTGTCCTGGGCCTGCAGCTCGATGCCCGCACAGGCCAAGAATGAAGCCCACCTCATGAGAAAAAGAAAGCAGTGCTAGATTCTGACTTCACTCATTCAACAAACTGAAGGGTACCTATGGCACCAGCTGCCTCCTGGTGGCAAGATTCAAAAGATGTGCCAGAGCCCCTCTGTCCTTTGACATCTCAGCAGCATTTGTGACTATGGGAACCTTCCCTGACACACCTGTTCCTCCTCATCTCTGGGTTCCACATTGTCCTGCTCCTTCCCACCTCCCCGGCCCCCTCTTCTGTCTCCTTGCCATGGCACTCCACAGGCTCAGACCCTGCCCCTCCCCTGTTCTCCCTTCTCAGTGCTCCCTCCCCTGTGCTCTCTCCCTTGTGCTCCCTCCTTAGTGCTCCCTCCCCTGTGCTCCCTCCTCAGTGCTCCCTCCCCTGTGCTCCCTCCCTTGTGCTCCCTCCCTAGTGCTCCCTCCCCTGTGCTCCCTCTCCTGTGCTCCCTCCCTAGTGCTCCCTCCCCTGTGCTCCCTCCTCAGTGCTCCCTCCCCTGTGCTCTCTCCCTTGTGCTCCCTCCTTAGTGCTCCCTCCCCTGTGCTCCCTCCTCTGTGCTCCCTCTGCTATGCTCCCTCCCTAGTGCTCCCTCCCCTGTGTTTCCCCACACACACACACCCCCCCCCAGGCAATCTCCATCACTTGCAGGCACCACTCACACCTGCAGGCTGGTGGATTCTAAACTAGATCCCTCCTAAATCTCCATGCCCATTTGCCTCTGGATACCTCCCCTTGACCAGGAACCTCAGACTTGACAGGACCAAACAGAGCCATCACCTCCATCAGCGCCCTCAATCAAGACCACCTGCTCCCCTCTGTCCTCGGGCTGTTCTCTGAGCCAGGACTCTAGTGGTCACCGCCGATTCCACTCCCACCTCACCCCAAACACCCAGTCGCGGCCACGTATGGTCACTTCTGAATACTACACCTCCCCCATCTACCTACTTTTCTCCGTCCCCACTGCTCTTCTGACCTAGGCCCCTGCCGTCTGTCTCACGTATTTTGCTATATTTATGACTAGCTTTTGATTTATCCCAGGCCTGATCCCACCCCCTCTAATCTATGCTTCCCACAGTATCCAGAGAAAGCTTCCCAAAGTGCAAATCTGCTCTTGTCATTCTCCCTAAAACATCAGTAGCTCCCTACTGCCTTCAGGATAACATTCCAGCTCTCCAGAACAACCCACGGGTCTCCTGTGACAGAGACTCCCTATGCTGGGGTCAGCAAACTTCTTCTATAAAGGGCAACTGTAAATACTTGGAGCTTTGCGGGCCATATTGTTTCTGCCACTAAAACTCAACTCTGCCATCGTGGCGTGAAAGCAGCCATATGTAAACAAATGGGCATGGCTGTGTTCAATAAAACTTTATTTACACAGACAGGTGGCTGACCGGATTTGGCCCCCAGGCTGTAGTTTGATGACTTCAGCTCTGTTCTCCCGGGCCAGCCCTTGCCCCTTCTCTGTGGGGCAGACATACCAATCCCCACAGAGCCCCTAGATGCCTCTGTGCACTCTCAGGCCCAAGTCTCTGCACACATCCCTACTCTCCCGCGACCTGCTAACTCCGACTTGTCTATCTCTCAGGTGAAATACTGGTGCCCAGTTTAGGTGACACTTGCCACAGGAATCTCTTCCTAAAACCTGGACCACAGTCTGTTTTTAAGTTGTGCTTATTTCTGGAAAGTAAATATTTATTGTAGAAATATGATACTTATTGGAAAAAATATATGTATGCATATATCCTAAAACCAGGCATAACTTTGCACTTTTAATGTTTTGAAGTCTCTTTTCCAGACTTGTTTCTATTTATCTATTCATCATCTTGCTATATCTATATCTATTTTTTACATAACTTGTAAAATAACATACACAGGTTTGAAACCAGATTTTTAAATATATATTCTGAGATTTTTCTCAAGCTATTATAAATTATCCAGAAGAATAACTTGAATACCAACACAACAGTCTATCTTACTAATGCCCCAGAATCCACCTCACTGTGCCCTTTGGGGGTACTTTTAATCTTTTTTATTAGGAATAACACTCGGAGGAGCATCTTCACGCATGGAGCTTTGCACTGTGTCACTTAGCATTTCCAGAGGATTACAGATACCAAGAGACGCGCTGTGTCCGGGGTGTGCAGAAGGCCTCCCGCAAGGCCCTCCCGCCTGCCTTCCAGAGGAGTGCGCATCCTGCATCCTCAGCAGCTGCTTCTGCCAGTGCCCGGCCCTCCTCACCCTTGTGAGCATCCGATCCTGTCATTTGTTTAATCTTTGCTTAGCTGCCAGGTGAAAATGGCATCCCACTGATCTAGTTTGTTCTACCTCTGTCTCCCTGGTGAGCTCCGGTGTTTCTCCTCAAGGTTCCTGGCTGGGGACTGTTTCCTCCTGCTCTTTCACTTCAAGCACACGCTCCAAGTGTGGGTTCCAAGGTGGCTAGAGGTTCCATGTATGTCTTGGGACACTAGGTGCCCAACCGGGGCTCTGGGAAGACCGTTGAGTAGAAATGGGCTGATGGGGCACCGCTGGTGACCCAGTCTGGGGCTTTGGAAGCTACCCCACAGCAGAGACTGGGCTGATGGTGCATGTCCTTCGGGGTAGAAGAGCAAGGCACAGCATAGCCCCTAGTGGGTGCGCAACTGCAAATCTTCAGATCAAAACCAAAGTGCAAGAAATCTTGATAGCAGAGCTTGGTAACTGGAGCTCCTGGGACAATTACAGGGGTGGCCCCATTTTAGAGGCAGAAAGGAAGCCACTGGAGGTGAAGCTGGGCCCTCCAAGGGGGCCTCCTTAAAATGCATGACCAGAAGGTTCAAAGAGAGGAGATTCGGCCACATGGTGTCCATCGGGGAGGAGCCCTGTCTAAGTCACCATGTAAGTGGTGGACGGTTTTTCCCTGAAGGTGCAGCTGACAGAGAGGAGTCTGGCACTCTTAGACACCTTTGGCAAGCATGTGAATTGGTGCAGCTTTGGGGAAGCAATTTAGCAATGCCCATCAAGAGGCTAAAAACAACGAAATCCTACCCTGGAATGTCTATATGATCTTTAAAACTCTGTCGGTAGTTCTGGTGCTTCCTGCGATTGCGAATCACTGTATGGGCTATTGTACAGCCACTCAAAATGACACAGAATTTTTAATAACAGGAATGGGCTTTAGTTTGCACGTCAAACTTAAAAAGCAAAACACAGAATTATAAAAGTTTTAAAAACACATAAGGGAAACTACAAGTGACATCAAAATAGGACCTTCCAACTGAGTCATTCATTCCTTTCTTTAACAAATATTTCTGAGCACCAGCTGTGGTCTCGGCCAGCAGTTTTCAATCTTTTTGATCTCCAGATCCCTTTATACTCCCCCAAAATTATTCAGAACCACAAAGAGCTTTTGTTTATATTGGTTCTATCTACTGATATTTACCATATCAAAACTAAAATTGATCACTTTAGAAATATTTATTCATTAATTCCTTTCTCGAATAAATAAAAAATCCACAACATGCTAATACAGAGAATACATATAGAGAGTGATATTGTTTTACATTTTTGCAAATCTCTGTAAGTCCGGCTTAATGGAAGACAGCTGGATTCCCATATTTGCTTCTGTATTCAATTGGTTGTGATATCACCCTCCGTGAGGTCGTTGGAAAATTCCACCATATATTCATGACAGAATGAATGTGAAAAAGGCAAACAACGTCTTAGTTGTCCTGAAATGAGATTTGACCCACTGTTAAGGAAATAGTGTTAACCTCACAGACCCTGGAAGGGTCCTGGAAATCCCAGGAGACCCCAGATCACACTTTGAGAACCACTGATGTGAGCATTTTTGTAAGTTTTAGCTGTAAAAAAAAAAAAAAAAAAAAAAAAAAAAATTACAAAAGAAAACAAAAGCAAGTTCCTGCTCTCATTGTCTTATTTTCTGTTAGGAGAAGAAAGAAAACAGCACGTCAGCTGCAGGTGGGGAGCGCTGGGAAGAGCCGGCCGAAGGTCAGAGAGGCCGATAGCCACCGGGAGGATATTCCTCCGGGTGGCAGCTTTGGGATCTTTCTGTTTTCCTCCATTGTTCACATTTTCTATAAGGAACAGTCTGACTTTACAACTTTTTAAAATCATTTTCTAAATGCAGTCCCATTGCAAGGAGGCCTTCATCAATGCAACATCTTGAAGCAGAATTGAAGCCCTGTGTGATCCACCAGCATGTCCATCAGGTCCTCGCCAACCACTCTGCTGTTTCCATGGTCCCTGAAGAAGGGTCTGGGGACACACAGATGCTTGGGGCCAGTGTCAGCCCCCAGGAAGGGACCATCTCCTTTGGGAGACAAGCATGCAGGCAGAATTAAAATGCGTATCGTTACTCTTGTTGATACTAATTTGTTTCTGGGCCTCACCTGATGGATTTCTAGTCCCCTGGGCTCCAGCCCCCCTGAACAGAGAATGTAGCCTGACCTCAGACAGGGTCCATTTTCCCCATGGAGCCTTCAGCTCGGTCTCCTGCAAGGACTTCTGCTCTCCTTCCAGACCTGACCACATAGCTCTCTCCACTGCCCTCCCAAGGCTGTGATACCCAAGAAAAACAAGCCAGGCTTTGTGCAAATGACCCCACAAGAGTTTACTGTGTATAAACAGTAAGGGTCAATTTTCTGAATGAATCAATGAGAATGATGCACTTATTTGTGTTCCCATGTGCTTCAGCACAGAAGAGAAGAGGATCTTAAGCTTGAAGGACTGGAACTACCGTTGTACCTAGGGCCCTTGTGCCTTAGGAGCTGTATTCATTTCCCGTGACTCCCAGAACCAAGTACCACGAACTGGGTGGCTTACGACAATATAAATTCATTCTCTCGCGGTCTGGAGACCAGAAGTCCAAAATCAAGGTGTTGGTGGGACCATGTTCCATCTGAAGCCTCAAAGGAAGATCTTTCTTGCATCTTCCAGCTTCTGCTGCCTCCTGGCATTCCCTGGATCTGAGCAGTGTCCCTGGAAATTCTGCATTTGTGGTCACATGGCCTCTTCCTCTGTGTGTTGTCTGTGTCTTCTCTTCTTATAAGGACATCGATCACAACAGATCACTCCAGTATGACCCCATCTTAACTCAATTACATCTGCAAAGATCTTTTTTCCAAATAAGGGCACATTCACAGGTACGAGGGTTAGAACTTTGGAGGGACCCAATTCCACCTGTAACAGGAGCCAAACCAAGGGACGGGGAGACAAGAGGTGAGTGCAGTCAGCAAGGCCAAGAGGACCACCAAGGTCAGGGCTGCAGACAGGGCTTTGGACATGCCAACAAGGAGACCTCTGTGGAGCCTGACAAGAGCGTTGTCAGGGAGGTGAACGATTGGTCAGAGTCAGGATCGCAAGGGGTGGTTTGCGCACAGAGCTGAAACAAGACAGACAGTAATATGTCTGTCCAGAAGCTCATTATAAAGGGAAGGAGTAAAATAATGCACCAGTTTGATAATTGCACTAGATTGTGCAAGACTGAGGAAAGAATTTCATTTAGTAATGGTTTCCTTTTGTTCACCTTTGGGGAATGGGCGGCACAGCTTGACTCTATTTGTCTCTATACAAACATAAGCTCTCCAGTTATAGCCCCTGCAGTCAAGCGTTTGCTGATACTGAACTTTCTTTTCTTGAAACATTTTTTATTTACATATTTATTATTTACACGGTGAATGTATTGTCTTCATAGAAATGCCACAAAATTTAGATTTAAAAAGGTAAGAGGCCAAAAGGTAATCATAATTAACAGTTTGGTATCTATCTCTCAGAGACTTTATGTATCTGTATGGACACATGTTAATATATATTTTAGATAAATGAGTCGTAGTTGGCATAATGTTTTTGTAAATTGCTTTTTCCATTTAACAGTATATTGTGAACATTTCTTAGATCAAAACATATAACGACAGTGTGTTTGTATATACACACACACTCAGGGCACGCGTGTTATTTTAAATCTCTGCACGTTTTCCACTCTGTGGCTGTATCATAATTTAATGAACCAATTCTCTACTCCTGGGCTTCAATTTTTACCAAGCATCCTTTTTCTTTACAAATTAGTCTGGTTAAGTTTTAAGATAAATTGCTGGATCAAACAGTATCACAATTCCAGTCCTTTCTCATGTATGCATGCCCTTTCCTAAAATTAAACATATCTTACCCAAACACTACCAGCTTTGTCTGAAATTTGGGAAATCCTGCAGAGACAGGAAGGTGTGAAGCTCACAGACGGTGTCATGGGAGACCAGCCTCGGCACATCCTCACACCGACGCAGGAAGGGAAGCTGCATGCAGCGTGTGCAATCGTTTTAAACGATGCTTATTGTTTGTCAGGATTCTTTCCTAAATAAAAAAAATTAACATGAGGGAGTTTTTAAAAATGAGGACTGGTTAAATGCATAGTGAAGCATCATGCAAAGTCCATTTTGCTCTGTAAGAGAAAAAGGACGCAGAAAAGTGCCTCTCCTATGATATGATATTGCAGAGCATGTGGGATTGGTCAGAAAACAGTAGAAAAATATAAACCCAGCCTCTTCCTTGCCATGATATCCTTGCATTAATTCATGAAACTGTCCAACAAATATTTACTGAGAGACAACATCTGCAAGGCAAGATTAGACAGGCAGACAAAAGATCCTTTTTGGGACATGGGGCGCAGAGTGTGGGACATCTGGAGGTGAGGCTCAGACCCACGCACCAGGGCGGGTATCCCCGCAGGGACTCAGCGGTCAGGGCACTGTGGTAAGAGCAGATATCGTAGGGAGTGTGGAGCCCCCAGGTCAGAGAGTGCAATAAGACGGCCAGCAACCAGAAGTCCCCAGCCTCACAAAGAGGCAGGGAAGGAGTTGTGGGAGAATTCATGGGCCAGTCACGACTCTTGTTTGCACAAATCATTTTGGCAAAGGCTTTAAAGGCTAACAACCCAGTATTGATAACAGTTTAGGGGTGAGGAAATTGCAACTGCTGTTGGCTGGACTCTAATTAGAAACCACGTCAGAGGACAGTTTGGAATACCCAGTCAAATGCTGAGGGTAGTTACCCTCTGTGCGTGCAATCCCACTTTGGCCCACAGAAACAATCTCACGAATAAACATGTGTCTGTGGACGATGTGGGTATTAGTCTCTGTGTTGCCCAAGAAAACGAAAGATCAGAACCCATCTAAATGTCTGACCAACCAGCGGAGTGCCCTGCAGTGTGAGCAAGGTGGATACCTGTGTATGCAGGTGGAAAGAGCAACAAGTAAGTTTAAGGAGGTCTACTTGTGCGAATAGAAGCACATACCCCTGTGTGTGTATGCATCTGCACGGATTAGGCCAGCAAGTGTCTGAAAGGCAGTATCGAGCTGTTCTCAGCAGTTTCCTCCAGGGAGGCAAGACAGGGTGATGGCCTTCGCTCTTGCTTCATAGGGGTCCGTGTTTTACAAGCGAGGACCTTTGACTTTTATTTAGTTAAAAATAATCCCTTGAATAGGAAAGGACTGGGGAGTTTGCCTGCACTCCCCCATCAGGCCAATATAGCATTCCCAGGGCAACAGTGGAGGCCCCGGGTGGGTTAGTCACCACTCGTTGGTGGCAGACAAGAGCTAGTCTCCCAGGACTTGATCACATGGTCACTATCTGTGTCTAGCACATTGAGGTGCTCTTTTGACACTGGGAAGAGTAGGGTCGTCAAAGACTATGGACTATGGCCCTTTTGTGATGTAAGATCTGAAATCCGGGCTAGAAGGTGCTCAAGCACTCCCAGACCCCTGTGGCAAGCACAGATTGTACGTCCTGGGCTCTTTCCTATCCAGCTGGGACCCCTGAGTCTGGGGAAGTTGAGCAACTTGTCCAAGGTTGTCCACAGAACGTGATGGAGCAGAGTGGCGGGTTTGCCTCAGGGCTGGAGTGCAGGGATGCACAGATGGGGCCCACAGAGGACGGGGGCCCTGAGACTCATAGAGGAAAGTGGGAGCAATTACAGTCTATCCACAGCCCCTAATGGCAAAAGAGCCGGAATCCATGGTATGCACAGGCTCTTCAAAACAACAGGTATTGTTTGGTTTTGCTTTTATTGCCAATTATAAAATTGACATGGGGGGAGAAGTTTTTCCAAATCTAACGACTAATTGAAAAAATAATAACACATTCACCCTTTTATGAAGTTCTAGAATCTTCTTTAGGTGCACACATTACATCCTGAGCACATGTACTGAATAATGGTATAAATATAATCAGTCATCATCATAACACTACTACTACTGTAAGTGTGAGTCTTTTTCCTCCTCTTCAGGTGCTTTGTGCAGCTACTGTCCTCAGCCCACTTCCAATGCCTTGTTGCCGAAGGTCCCAGGGCACACGTGTGCCGAAGAGCACACCTCATCCCTGGGGACGGCCCTGGTCCAGGTCACGACCTGCTTCCCAACACCAGGGTCCAATCCTGGTTCTACTGCCATGAGTGCCTGATGGCTCTTCATTTAATGAAATTTGGCAAAAATTAAAAAAAATTAAAAATATATAAAGCATAATAGTGTTTTGCATGCAACTGAAAATGGAATCCAGTGAGCTAGGATGGAGCACTTGCCACCAGCAACTTTTTAAATACGTTGATGGTCCAGGGAAGAACGTGTGAGAAAGAGCGGGGCAGGCTCTTTGGAGTCCGCTGGCGAGTCTCACACTTGCCGTGGAGCGTCCGGGCGCCTGACCTGCCCCCACCCTGCGTCCCAGCTCACAGAGGCTCTTGCGCAGCCGGGCACTGAGTCCTGACATATGCTTGCAAACACTGCCTAGGACCCTGCTTCTCACCCCCAAGCGTCTCTTGCAGTGAAAGCTCTATGACGTTGCCAACATTTTGGAAAATCACATCGATGCCGACATGATGTTTGTTTCTTATTTGGTCAGTTTTATTACTTCATCTATGATGTTTCCCAGCACTTTAAGTCCCTTTACATGATCAGCGAAGATTGCGGTTCTGAGGACGTGGAGGTCGCGCCGCTCTGGGTAAAGGTCAAGCTCTCCTCCCAGGCAGCCAGGATAAACATTAAGCGCACTCCCCTCTGCTGTTGCAGTGCTCCGGGCCCCCGGCTGCTCTGTCAGACTTGCCAGGGCATCTGCACCCCCCTGGGCCTCCGTAGGAGCAGAGCGAGCGTGCAGGCCACATCACAGATGATAGACAAACAGCAGGTGCAGCTACCCAGACGTCGTGCTCCAGAAGTCAGCCTCACAGCGTCCTCAAGACCGTGCTGTCCTCGGCTAGGGTGGCTGCAAAGTTAATGATCACTCGTCTTCTCATCAAATTTTTCTTGGAGAAGTCTACCGCCACCCGACAGGACCATTCTTTGAGGCTGTTACACGTATTTTCAGAAGCCATTATGACCTCTAATTTAGACATAGTGCTCATCAAAGTGAATGTCTCAAGTTTTCAAGCGATTTCCTTTTCCCATAAAAACCATGCCCTTGTTACTAAAATTAAGTCCTTACGATGTATGTAAAAAATTTATTTCTGAATTGTGTCTACGTTTATGAGCAAAAATAATCAGGAAAAGCCACTGGCTACAAAAACTGCAAACAAAATGAACCTTTAAAAAGCTAATGACTTAAGGGTGGTTGTAGAGACATATAAAGTATGTTGGGGGCTTACACTATTTGTCATTAACACATAGTCTGAAAGCTTGGCTAATATAATGTGACACAAAATTAGTCAAACACAATTCATGCAATATTGTTTAATTTTACTCCTCATTTAACTTGGTTTTAAGCAAAATCATTATGTCACATGATAACATTCACTTGAACAAGAAATATTTCATAATGGTCGCTGCCTTTAGAAATGAGTTATTAGGGGCTCCATGCTGAACACATTCTTAACTATGAAAACTATAAAGCTAATAGCTTAATCATATTTTGACACCATCTACATACTTTATGCATTATTTACAAGAAAGATATAAAAATGAAACCACTGAATATCTCACACAATACTTCACAGTCATAGTTAACTGGTTAAAAATATAACACATTTATCTTCCAGGGGCTTTATATTTGCATATAGATATTTGCATACCATGTTGCAATGTGCTGTTAATGTAAAATTTAACCTTTGTTCTTTCTCTCTGATGTGCAAGGTATACTCATTAAGTTAAAAATAATGGCAAAAATAAGTCTTCTGGTGATATACATTTCATAAATTATTCCCCAGAGCAGTGAGGAAAGGTAAAATGTGGGTGGGAAAATGTTTAATTGAATTAATTCCTCATTTTCTGTATTTTTATTTTACAACTCAGAGACAGAGCGATTTGACTACTATATGTCAACCCTATGAATTGCAAAGGACCTCCTCTCAATTATTCAAGGTATCAACCCTCTTAATCCTATATTAAAACAATTCCACGTTTCAGGACTGAGATGAATGTGTAGCACCATTTTGCACACCTGTTAAGTGGATGGCCTTTTAGTCAACGGAGGGAATACACAACCAACATGCCTAAAACGTATTGCAAGCTCATTAGACATGGGGGCAAAACATAGCAACTTTGGGGCTTGCGTGAGGTTATAACATGCAACGTCAGTTTCTTATTAAGCCCCATATGCATATGAGCTTTTACAGAAGTGAGACAAATACTTAGAAATCTGGTAAGAGACTGTTACTTGAATATCTAAATTCCAAATTCTCTTTCCTTGTTGATACATCCCAAGTCGAAAATGCATCGTTGGATGAGACTCTACCTCTGAAGTCATACTGAGGCCGGGCACAGCCCCGGTGCTGCTCAGGGAAGAGAGGAAAAGAAGAGACAGAAGGACCATCCACGTAAAGCCGCTGTCGAGGTCCTGGAATGAATGGGTGCGGGGCAGATGGCCTCCGCCCTAATGGGTCCAGCTCGGGGAGCCGGTGGTGCGCACCGTGATGCACAGCGGCCAGTGAGAAGGGCCCACTCAGACTCCGAGTCTCAGGGGCAGTAGAGGCCACGCGGCCATGCAGCCCCACGGCGACCAGGCAGAACTGGCAGGACAGGGGGGCTGCAAGGACGCAGGCCTCGGAAGAGATGCAGGAACTCAGCATGAAAGAGCTCCCAGCCAGAGATCTGCGAGGCGCAGAGCTAGCTGTCCCAGGGCCCAAGAACCCTGAGACAGGATTGCTCCCCAGTCTTCTTTAGTCCCACAGAACACCAGAGCCAGCCACTGAGGGACAGGACACACACGAGAAATCCAGCAACTAGCAAGGTAGGGACAGACCTGAGCTCACACAGCCCTCAGTGGCCAGTGGAGCCTGGACCATGAGCTCTTGACCCCAGGTTGATGCCTCGTTTCACCACGGCACGGTGATGGCCCTGGGGTTCCCCTAGATTTCCAGAAGGAGCCCAGGAGCGGTGGCTTTGTTCTGCTTCCTCTCTCCAGGGCAGCCAGGAGGCTTGGCGCTTACTTAGCCAACCCACCCACGACTTCTGTGTTGACCCATCTCCACGGACGGCCTCTTTAGGGGAAGAACTCAGTCTCCGTGGTGTGTTTCCTGGGTACAGTCAAAATTACGCCTGTTGCTTCTGGGACGCCAGCAACTGTCTCGGCAGCATGGCAGGACGGCCACCTTGCCATATTCGGCTAGTTGGGCCGGCGGGATGGCCCTTGGCCGCAGTCCCGGGGGGCGTGGACTGCCCTCAGCTTCATGCTCCCCGCGGGGCCTCTCTTTGCTCCTTTAACGAACCTGCTATTTATAAGTCGACGTGAAACATACATAAGCTGTGGGGACATATTTGTTTAAGCATATTTAGTCCAGTCTCCCAGAGACTTTTGCTTCCTCCTTTTGGAGCCACTGGAAAGATGAATGCGCTGTGATTAGACCTCATTTTCTGTACGAAAGGGAAGAATGACCCCAAAATGCTAAGTGCTTTTTGAACAAGCAGCGGCATTGGCTCTTTAACTAAACGTCTAGGCCCCCTCGAAACGGAGGCAGATCCATTCTGCAGCAACATGGTATTGAACTTTTACTTATTTGCAGTGTTTTCTGGACTTCTATGCGTATGTGATTGTTCTTGTAAAGGTTCTTACTGAGGTAAATAAAATCGTAGAGGCTTGGAAACACACTATTATTACAGCGCAGAGCTAAGGTGTACAGAACGGGGAATAACTCTCTGAGGAATAAATTACATGTGATGAGGGCTAAAAGGATACAGCTCCTATTTCAGGAAGTCTTCCAGGCGAAGGCAGAGATTTGGCAGTTTTAGCGCGGCTTTCAAGACAATGCACATACACCAAAAACATTATTCTTCACAGAACGCCCCAGAGGCCACGGCTGTCACGTGGACCCCACAGTTACTCCATTCCCTCAAATTCAACACAGATCTTCTTTATTAATTTTAATTTGTCATCAATAACCTGACAGGCACTCTTTCGGCAAGAAATACTGCATTAACTGTTTCACTCACTGTGGCAGCTATTAAAACAGGGATGGTGATTAGCAGGAATGAGGTCAAACTGAATAATGTGAGTATAAGTCGCTACCAGCGAAATGTATAACACAGAAGGATTTATTATGTTCACTTGCTGAAATGTAATTTAAAAACAGGATATCACCACCTGCTATGCCGACTCGCGTAGTGTTACTCAGATCATTTAAACATTTCCTGCTAATATGTTTATTTGCTTCTGGCATATATTACCATTTACTGTATTTCTAATAACTACGGTTAAAATAAACTTAATTGTTGCTATCTACTTCATGTAAACATAGCAGGTAAATAAATCATCCCATGATTAGCTCAGACAATGCAAATTAGGGTGATTTAATCATCAATATTGGCAACAGAAAAATTAGTATTTATAACCTCCTTGCAAAGAACTAAATTTGGTTCTCTTACTGAAGAGTCTGTGTGCTAAATAAGGATGTCACAGGGATGCTGAAAGACTCCACTCGGCTAGAAACAATGTGACATACCATCAAGTGTGCTGAGAACACTGCTAAACGTTTACAGATGCTCGGCGTTCACACGTAAACTCTACGTGTGCTCTTTTTGAAAAATCAGAAACCCAAGAACATTGACGGGAGTCAATTGCTGATCTGGAAATCGCGACCCACAGCCTTTGGCTGCACTTTTTAAGGAATTCGGATCAATGCAGAGTTCCCTATAATGGTTTAAGACTTTTTTTTTTTTTTTTTAAATGGGAGGTCATTTGAATCCTGGACTAAAAATAGAGAATATATATTTTAAAAGGTGCGGCATATTTTAAATATGAAGGTTATTTTTAGGACTGAGTGCCCATGAGACAAAGCAGCTATATCACTAATCTTTCTCTGAAAGCTACAGGTCAGTTAGTCTGGCCTGACGTTTAATCCTTACACCAAATACCATGTAAGCCACTTAATTTAAGATCTTTGAGACTCGGGCTACACTGTGGATGGCAGCATTGGGCCAGACCAGCAGAGCCACGGAAAAGCATCTGATTACTGTGGACGAAGGGGTTCTGTGGCCCCACCTACAGCCGCGAGTCTTCCACCCTGACCCCCGGGGCGACACTGGTTCAAGGCCGAGCCTGGGGTGACACATTTTCCCCACAACTTTCACGCCTGCGCATTTTTGCAAAAAAATGAAATCTTAGCTTAGCCATTCTGGGGTAGGGTGGCAAACGTCATGGCTTGGCACAAAATTTCAGAAGATCATGCTTTTATTTTAAGAAATATCAAGAACTATTTTGAGAAATAATGTGTAAAATTCTTTTTGGGAAGAAGGTGCATCCTGGGAAACAAGATACACCTCATGCAGGAGAGCCGGCTTTCATCGTCAGGATTTGCTTTATCATGGGCAAACTTTAATAAGCCTCACTGTACGTCTTTTTTTGAATCTGAAAAAAAAAAAAGCCAATAAATATCACCCTGTCTCAACAATTGCCCTCCTAGACGCTGGTGCTCTATATGAATGCAAAGCCAATATGCAAAGAAAAAGCCACAGCAAGGGATGCAATGCCTTTGCCTCTTCTCCTCCTCTGAGCTGCCTCTCGCCTACATCAAGCAATGTTCCAGGAGGCAGTTCCAGGGAAAGGGTCTCTAGGACCAGAGCTGTCACATTAGACAATCAGAGAACTTTTAGAAGAAAAGCAATGAATGCTAAATACCGCAGTCCTGCGTGCAGGGCCCCGGCACCCACCTCACCCACGGAAAAGGAGCGGCGTGGGTCCCAGCTCGGGAAAGGCACTTTGTGCCTGTTCCCATCCCCGCCTGCCGCGTGGGAGGGCTGCCCAGCCCCCTTCATCTCAGGCAGCAAGTACAGGGCTTTACGTATCAGCGCTATTTGAATCGATGATGGGAGCAATGTTTGTAATTCGACATCAAGCAGCCCCGGTGTCTGGTGTTTATTTGTGCTGTTGTTTCGGGCAGGTAATCCGAGGGCCCCTCTCATCCGACATGTCAAGTCTACAATCAAACAAAGAGGACTGGTGAATTCACTTTTACAGTTAGGCAAGCTGAATGCTATTACCCGTGTATTTGTCACCGACCTGCGATCCCAGCCTCTCATCTGCCATCCGGATGGATGCTACAAAGTGAAGCGTCGGGGACATGCATTTCCCAGTAACTACCTGCTGCCAGCTATTATTTTAAGGATCCTGTGATTTTCTTTTATTTTGAGTAGAAAAAACAAGGCAGCTGCGGTAATAAAAAGGCGTATCAACTAGTCACTTCCTGGCAGATTTGTCACTGGTGTGGATACAGTGGAGGCTTTTTTGTTGTTGTTGCTAGAAAATGTATACACTCGAATATAATATTGTAAATCTGGAGTGTGTGCTTCCAATAAAACCTTTTTAGTACCTTGCATACTGGTAAACAAAATAAAAATGTATGCATCTTATAAAGAACTGCCGATACATATATATACATGCAAGATGCCACCTACAAATCATGGGTTGACAGGAGATATTTTACGTTATATGATTTTGGGGTGAAAGTTATTATTTTTTTATTCCTAAATCACATTAACATAGCTACACAGCCATACATTATCACGGCTCTCTAGTAATGTTCCTAAATATTTCCTAATGATGGATTGTATTTTAGGGCCTCCTAGGACCCAAGTTTAACTATATAATTCCAAGTTATGAATTAAATTGAAAAAACAAAAAAACAACAACAAAAAAAACCAGTGCTTCTTGTAATTCTTTTATTTCTGTCAAGGCATAGTCACCACGATCTTCTCCCCAGTTCAGTACCTAAGAAATCCTCAAAAATCATCGGTCACCAACAAAACCTTAGTTGTTCAGCCTGTGTTTTGAAATTAACTGGGACGGAGCTTTTCCGAGATGACCAGTCCTTTGGTGACACCTGGAAAATCGCCACTAGGTGTTTGTCAAACCACATAATTACAGGCAGCGTTTACGCTTTTACCACTTGTGTTTTGGGAGCTGTATGTGGCTTCGGCATCAGGCTCGGATGCACAACCAAGTCAAGAGGCTGCGGACCCCCGCTTGCCGGCCCCCCGGCCCCCCGGCCCCCAGGTGTGTCCGCGGGACTCGCGTCCTGAACAAAGAACCCGACGCCTGGGCGCGCTCCCATCCGGAGCAGGAGTTGGACAATTCCGAACAATAAAACCCGGCCCAAACAAAGAGTGATTAATGACTCGCGGGTCTGCCATGCCATGTCGACCAGATAGGCTCAGAGTGGGTCTTTGAAGGAGAAATGAAAAGAGTTTTGGGCTTTAAATATTTACTATTTCATTCATCAATGGAGCATGTAAACGCGGAAACAAATATTCAAACATCATTTTCCCCAGACTCCATTTCCCTCATTGTCCTCGCATGTAATGCTTATTTATGGCAATCACCGAAATGCAAGGCGCGGGAGGAACCGGTTACAAAGGCGGCGGCGACTGCTCAGAGGGGGCCACCGGCTCTCCTCCTGAATTTTGTTCGTCACAAGGGTCTCTGGAAGGTTCCACGGTCCATGTAACCCATCCAGTGTTCAGGACCAGAATTTGAGTCCGATTTGATGGTTTCTATACTGTAGACTACTGCAGAAGTTGTCTCTGTGTGAAAAGGAACAATTTTATTACCATCGGAAAAGGAAACAAGGGGGAAACGTCCCTACAATCCAAACCTCCTGCACTTCCAAATAGGTTTTGAAACATGACTGTAGTTAAGACAGTTGTGAGGTGTGACTTCGCCACAGTCCATCGGTCACGTTAGTCTTTGTTGTGTGCATGGAGAGGTGGCCGACATGGTGCCCACGCTGGGGGGACCAAGGGTGACAAAATAGCTCCTACCCAGCGCCTCCCACACAGGGATGCTCACGGAGCCTCTGCAGTTTCCATATGAAACCCGGGGCTTGCACCCCACATGGCCCTGCGCCATCTGCCTGCACACCCAGGGCCCCTTGCAAGACGCCCTCCCCCAGTGAGCTGGGCTGAGCCACCCTGGCCTTTTCCTGTGCGGGCCCTTGTCCCCTCGCTCTTGGACAGCTGCAGATCTGGTTCCCTGGCCAGGAGTGCGGCTCCCCTCTCTGGGCCTAGTTTCAGCACTTAGCTCAAATGCCGCTTCCTCTAGGAAGCCCTCTGTGCAGATTCCAGGTCACGTGCCCTTCCGCACCCCTCGCTGAGCCCAGCACTCTCTTCCCGGGGCTTACCCAGTCTGACTTCCGGAGCCACCCCCTCACAAAGAAGCAGTTTCCCTGGTCAGCCGTAGTACACGGCCTGGCGTGCGGCAAGCACCCTGATTAATTTTTTGAATGACGAATGAATGAATATGATTTGCTTGGTCTTTATAAAAAGGCAAACAGAGAATTCAGCCTGCAAGGTGTACCAGCATTTCATTTTCAATCTGCATCATTTAAATCGTTTTGTCTAACAGTCTAAATTCTCACAGTACTCAAGGCTATGTGACCTCAGCACCGAGATCCAGAAAAGGCAGTTTATGCAAAAAGCAGCGTCCATGCACAAGCTCGTACACACACGCTTCTTGACACATTTAGAAAAGAAACTAGCGAGCCCAGGGCTTCGTGACCCTTCGGTGAAGATATTTCCCCTTTGTACTTGTAAATTCCACACTCCGCTTTGGCTATGACTTAAGGAATTCTGTTGGATTGAATTTCAGGGATTTCAGGAAGGGGCTAGTGCCCCTCCCCCGTGTGTGTGTGTGTGTGTGTGTGTGTGTGTGTGTGTGTGTGTGTGTTAGGGAGAGAGAGAAGGGGGAGATTGTTGTAGCTGTTGTGATTTTATATATGTATGTTTCAACAGACCTGCTGATTTCTCCCAGCATTGCCTTTCTGGGAGGAAGGCCAATTTTCTTCATTTTTAAAACATCATAACATTTGTGTTAGTGGAAACTACTATAAATGCCATCAGCTACAGAATTCCAGTTTAATTTCTATTTTGACTTTATCAAAATTTGAGAAAAATATCTTTGGGGAATACAATTACCTGTGCTTAGCCTCAGCCCACAAATAAACACAAACCAACTGTTTCTACAGCAGGGAGTGATTCAGGGAAGTCCCTCCTAAGGATAGATGTCGCGGCCAAGGCGAAAGCTGGAACCAGACCCCACAGTGTAATCTAAACAACATAATTCTGATCCCAAGGACTGCACCATGTGGTCTAGCATATTGAATTTGTAAAAATCATATTAGAAGGGTACACAATATTTATAAAATACAAATACTGATTTCTCACATTGATTCTTACCTGAACATGGGTCAACTGCTTGTCTGCTTGCTTCTGATAGCTTAATTAAACAAACAAGAGCATTTTTGAAAAATGTAAGACCCTGATGTAAGAAATCACAGCATTTTAATATTTTAATATCTGAGACTGCCTAACACTTCAGTAGCGGCTAGTTAAATTCCCACTGATGGTGCTGATTATTCTAGGATCTGATTTTTCCTCTGGCTTCATTTAAAATTATAATCTTTCTCAACAGCTACCCATTATTGTTATTAGAATCTTACTTCTTGGATATTGATGACTCTCTAGAGTTTCCAAAACTGTACTGGAGTGTTTTCACAAGTCATTCCAAAAATATACTTGGTAAACTAATGAAACCTGGGATATATTTTAGATTATTCACCTGGAATATCAACACTCAATTCATACTACTAAAATCACAGGCTGACTTGATAGTATATTTCCCATCAAGAGGGGTGATTGGCAGCCCCACCTTCCTAAGCAAATGTGGTGTCCAGGACGAGATACGTGTGTGCAGAGCAGTTCTTGGCTCCCCAGTTGTTAATTATCACTCTTGGCTGGCACCGTGCCAGCAGGAGAAGGAGACTGATACACTCCAAATATATCAGCGAACACTGATCGAGAGATGTAAGTGGTGCAAATTATTGGCAAATCATCTCAGTTTCTCATGAAATCCTCACAATCAATATCAATGGGTATTATCCTTTCTCATTTTACAGATAAAGAAATTGAGAGTCAAAGAGCTTAAGTAACTTGCTGCAAGATGAGCCAGGAGGTAGATGAGCTGGACTCAAACACGGTTCTTCTCACCCTAGTAAAATGAAAGAGAAGCAACAAACATCTAACTCTAAATTGTCATTAAAATACATCACCTAAGGGTGCCTGGGTGGTACAGTTGGTTAAGCGTCGGACTCTTGGTTTTTCGCTCAGGTAGTGATCTCAGGGTCGTGAGACTGAGCCCTGCATCAGGCTCTGCACTGAGCGGGGAGTCTGCCTGAGGATCCTCTCTCCCTCTGCCCCGCCCCGCCATCTTTCTCTCTCTCTCTAAATCAATCAATCAATCAATCATACATACATACATACATACATATATACATATATATCACCCAAGCCCCATCCATTCCACCCTGACGCATAAATACGTAGCAGACAGGCTGCCCCGTTATTCAGGTATGTGACACAGCTGGGTACGAATTCCCCTCGCTGGACACAGAGAACATGGCATGTCCTGAACCAGAGTCACACCTTTTCATCTCCTTCTTCATGTCACTGCCATCTTTGGATATCAAGTTCCCTTCCTTCGTATTCCTCCTCCTTTCCCTGAACTTAATGTGGTTGAGTCTCTTCTCCCACCTGGTTAGATTTCTCAGATTCAATCAAAACCCTTTGAAGGTCCCTGTTTTATTTGTCTCTGCCCTGTGACTGAGCGCAGGATGTTTAATCGCACACTCACTACTGTTCCAAGCTGCAGGATGGCCCAGGGACGCGCTCAGGGTCCCCAGATGGTTGGTGGCGGGGTCAGGGCCAGGGCAGGATGTTGGGGCTCTCCACCACGCATCCCTGCCACACGCGGCTGCTAAGGACAGTTTCCCAATGCAGGCATCACCTGGCATCTGCAGGGGGAGCAGCACTTCTCCGACGACGGGATCATACCCACAGAACCATCTTACAGTACGAAAGGAAGCCACAATTGCTCCTGGAATTTGACGAGTTATATACTCAAAATATCTAACAGTGGGAACTTGGAACAAGAGGTACCATTTGCCAGGCCCAGTGCTTGCTGCAGCCTCCTAAAGAAACACTTCAGCACTAAACCTGTCACCTCTCCTGCCACAGAACTCAACAACGGCCCCCGGAAAGAGCATCAGCATCGGACGCTGATCAAGCGATAGGAGTGGTGCAAATTATTGGCAAATTGCCTCAGTTTCTCATGAAATCCTCACAATCAATATCAATGGGTATTTTTGCAGATAAGCTGTGAATCAAAGAGCTTAAGTAACTTGCCCCAGGATATGAGCCAGGAGGTGGATGAGCTGGACTCGAACTCACCTCTGCCCATCCTGAAGCCCTACACTGTCCCATCGCCCTGACTTGGCGTAAATGTCCCCCATTGTGGGAAGCATCCACAATGACGTCATTCTCTCATTCAGCCAGAAGATGCGGAGGGAGGGCCTCCTGCGTACCTATCTGTGCCAGGAAGCCTGGTCCTCCCCTTTAGACTTGCCTTGGAGAACTGTGGACTTGACAATTTACCTCTTCTGCAATTGCTACTTCTTATCGTTCTTTTTTTTTTTAAGATTTTATTTATTTATTTGACAGAGAAAAAGATAGAGAGAGCAGGGACACAAGCAGGGGGAGTAGGAGAGGGAGAAGCAGGCTTCCCGCCAAGCAGGGAGCCTGATGTGGGGCTCGATCCCAGGACCCTGGGATCATGACCTTAGCCGAAGGCAGACACCCAACCGACTGAGCCACCCAGGCTCCCCCTTCTTATCATTCTTTACACACCAGCGTAAGAAATAAGAAAACCTTTGTGCTAAATGGGTGGAGAATACAGAGGAAGGAAAGAGTCTTTGAAAGAGAAAAGCGCTGATCATTTACCAGGGAGAAAGTCTGTTAGTGGATTAAAGCATATTCCCCAGGCCTTTAAAGATATCTATTAGTAATTTACAGAAATTAGGAAAGCTAAAAGGCCTGTTGTTTTCAGAATTCAGAGCTCAGCCTGTGGCTCGCACCAGATGATGCTGAAAACCAGCCTCTCTGGGAATTCACATCAAACTCCGGTTCGTAATTTATGGAATGACATATACTTGGACACTGATTAGCTGCCTATCAGCTCTGTAATAAAGGCGGCATAACCCCTCGTTTATCATTCATTTATCTGAAGTCCTTTTGAATAATATCACAAGATTGTAATGTAATCATTATGCTGTATAGCAGTCCTGGGCCTGCACACGGGGCCAGCGAGGTCAGAACCCCAGCAGGGTTCACACCGCTTAATTTACTCACTACTTACACGTTTATAGAATTGGAGTCAACAGTGTGGTATCGAAGTTGGACCCGCAAGCAGATGCTTACACAAATTGATACTAATATGTTCAGCAGGAAGCGCAAGAAGACTTAATAACTGTAATAATAATCTTTTCTGAGAGTCAGGCTTGCACTTGAGTTTGAAACAAGTCATTCAGTGCTCAATGACTAGCGCGGATTTCCTTTGACTCTGCCCGACCCGAAGGGTTTATCGACAACCACTTTGCTGCTATGAAATGCTCTATTAGGAAAACTGTGTCTTCGGGCCACAGGGAGGATGACGGCAGGAGGGTCGATTCCTCTGTAGAGGGGTTTGCTGGGAAGACTCTGCAGGCAGGGGAAGAGGGAATCCAGAGAAGCCAGCGGCTCACGGATATGCTGGAAAAATCCACTTCGGAGGGGCTAAGGGGCTGGGGAGGGGAGGAGCGAAAGGGCAGGGGGTGGGAGCCCTTCTCCAGCCCTGGTGAGGAGGGCCAAGGGGATGGAACCAAAGGAATGGGGTTTCTGCTGAAGGGTGACATGGTCATTTAGCGGTGCCATCTGCCCATCAGCATTTCCAAAGGCGTCAGCTGAACCCCAGGTTCCCTCGTTGGGTCAGTTTGCGAATCCCCCCAGTGCCGTGGCCCAACCACCATCCTCCGTGGGAACTGTCCTGGGTGCGTGTGGGCCCCAGGGATGGGTGCTGCTTTCGGGGGCCTATCAGGCCCCAGCATGTAAAAGAATGGAGGAGAAATTGTGATGGGAAATTAAGAAAACCGGGTTTTTTAAATGACTCCGGAGGAGACTGCCAGCAGACATCTCCGCCTCCTTGTACTCAGCGTGTGTCCACAGAGCCGAGAGGACCAACACGGGGCCTTCCTACCGCAGGTCCCAGCACAAGGACTGAACACTGCAGGAAGGGAAAAAAAGACCCGTTTGATAACAAACACGGTGGAACCACATAACAGTAACAAAAATTCTGCAGCAGTGAGTTTCCAAAGAATATCTCCATTTAAGTAGAGCCTAATATACAGAAAAAGGTAAGCAATGTCCTAGCAAAGTTAGAGTCAAGACATCACATCATCAAGTCATCTTCCAGGATGTGCATGGTTCCATCAAGCATCCCTAACTTCTTTTTTTTTCCCTTTTTTTTTAATTATGTTATGTTAATCACCATACATTAAGGCATCCCTAACTTCTATTCAGACTTTAGTCTGGCCATCCCTACAGGTGGCCCCGCATACCTTGGTGGCATCTACAAAGGATGAGTGTCCAACAGTGACCAGTCAAGGGGATCTCTTCGGGCTGCCCCACCCCCAGAGGCCTTTTTAGGCAAGGTCCCAAGAGGAGGGGTGTCTGCAAAGGGCTGGAAGACCCACTAGAACTGCTGCAGGGACACAAGGCATGGAAGAGCCTGCCAGGTCTGGGAACAGAGGCAGGTGACACAGTGGGCAGTAGCTGAATGAAAGTGCCAGACAGACCAGGTCACTTCCTACAGCCGACCTTGTTCTTAACCCTGAAGAGTCTGTTCCAGATTTGTAAGAAGGGATAATATTGGCATATACTGGGTGGGATTCCTACAAGAGATGATGCATGTACCATTCTTACCAAAGAGTTTGGCCTTGTTAAGACCTCAAAAATGCTTTCTTACTGATAGTTCCTACTGGAAATGCAGCTACGTTGAACTCTAGAAAGCAATGCACCTTCTGGTCAAATTTCCTCCACATCAGGGTTCTTAGCCTGGGGTTTTTCCTGATTTTCAGAACCCTTGAAACTATAGTCACAGTGTGTGTGTGTGTGTGTGTGTGTGCATTTGTATGCTTATGTGTATATACCACACACACACACACAAACACAATCACATACAGACAGACAAGTGTGTGATGTCTATACATATATAAAATATACATTTTTTCTGGGGACATAATCCTAAAATTGTATCAGACTTACAATAGGGTCTGCTAAACAAAACAGGAAAAGAACAAAGCCCGAGAGTTACTTAATAATAGCACAGGATGTGGGGATGTTAGTTTCTTCAAACATGAGTTAATCATCGTATAGCATCTTACCCACCATTCAACCTAAGCCTAATAATTTCCTAGAAAGTCAGCCTTGTCAGCTGAAAAATGTTTACAGATAGCCCTGGGGAGAAAGGAGAGCAGGGAGCTCCTTGCTATTTGCCGCGGCCTAAGGAGGCAGGTTTTCCAGACAGGCTAGAATTTTATGGAAGCCATCCTGAAGCAAAGGCAGCTTTAGGATGGGTTTTTCCCCAAGGTAATAGATTCCAGTGGACTCACCACCAAAGAGAAATCCATCAAAGACACTTTACCAGAAGGTGACAATGAAGCAGGAAGCGGGGGTTTTCACCATTCGCTAGAACCAGGAGGGTGCAGAGATGCTGACCAGAGTGACTTGCTTCGACAGGGCAGAAACAGAAGTCCACATGGGGATGCCGTCTTCTTTGGGGACATGCAAGTGATGAACTCCTGCCCCAGAGGAAACAATGACTTTCAAAATGACTATATTCACAAGGTGAGTGGTTGCATGGACTGAATCCTTAATGGGAACAATCACTCAAGTTTGAAGGAATCAAAGTCACAGTAAACATGATCAGATCTTTTCTTCTCTATCATTCCAGAGAAACCCTGAAGCATGCAAACAAAAATGGCGCCCACAAGCCCTGACCTTCTACCTCCTCTACCTCTCCTACAGTGCTAGAATCCTCCAACTCTTCTGTCCACTGCTCACTCTTCAATGAAGGTTCTGCACTGACAAATGCAGCCAGTATGTTCTGCCCAAAGAGCTAAGCTCTCTGAATTATTTTCATCTCTTTGTGGCACAAAAACATAAAATATGATGATTTATCTTTTCTTCTGTTTTCAAGATAATTAAATGAATCAATGACCAAAGGGAGGGCCCTTAATTTCACTGGGAGGATTAAGAGATTAAGACTAGATAATAGGGGCGCCTGGGTGGCTCAGTCTGTTAAGCATCAGACTCTTGATTTGGGCTCAGGCCATGATCTCAAGGTCGGGGGATTGAGCCCCAAATTAGGCTCCATGCTCAGTGGGGGGTCTGCTTGAGCTTCTTCCTCTCCCTCTGCCTGTCCCCCCTTCCTAAAAAAAAAAAAAAAAAAACAATAATCATAATGGAAGACTTGTCTGATCAGATGTCAAAATATACTCTGAAGCTATACTCATTGAAATGTAGTGATATTGTCCCAGGAGGGACAATGGGAAACAGTTCAGAAATATAACATGTGTCATATGCTAACTTCTATCATGTTATAAAGTGGCATTTCACATCAGTGGGAAAGGTAGATCCTTTCATAAATGCTATGGGGAAATTTGGCTCTTTACTTACTTAAAAAACATGTAGATATGTTCTTCACAAAATTCATCAAATTTAATTCTTAATTTTAAAGATTGAAACTTTAAAAAAATATTAAAATAACCAGACAGATATTATTACATTATGGGGTCGGGAAAAGCTTTTGTAAACGTGGAAAACAAGACAAAGGTTGGCAGACTTAATGGACAAAGAGATTAGGAACCAGCTTATGTAAAGAAGACCAACAAATCAACAAGAAAAAGACAAACAATTCAATAGACAAATGAGCAAAATACTTAAAGGGGTCCTTCACAAATGAGAAAAATCAAAAAGCCAATTAAACATTGGAAAAATGGCTCATTCTCATTAAAACTGCAGGAAATAAAAATTAAAACCAACACAAGAACTGACACCCTCCGGATTGGCAAAAATATGGAAGTCTGACAATAACAAATATTGGCAGAGATTTGGTAAGTGGGATATCACATACCCCCTG
This sequence comes from Phoca vitulina, assembly GCF_004348235.1. Lineage (NCBI taxonomy): Eukaryota > Metazoa > Chordata > Mammalia > Carnivora > Phocidae > Phoca > Phoca vitulina. The sequence goes on from NW_022589731.1 coordinate 24,209,254, forward strand.
GTTATAGTAAAATTGTTAGAAAAGCAAAGGTAGTGGTCCCTAAAAGAACGAAGAGCACACAAATCCTACAACTCACAAATTTCATATGCAAGTCTTTGCCCAGAGAAACTCTTCAAGACATGCAAAAGTATATCACATCATTATTTGCAATAGTTACAACTGGGAAAAACACAAATATTCATTAATACAGGAGCCTTAAAAATAAACTATGTATATTTATGTATCAACATGGATACTTTTCAAAACAATGCTGAGTTTAAATAACAAGTTACCAAATAAAACCATGATAGTATTTATGAATTTTTAATGCACACGAAACAATACCAGATAGTTTTTATGGTATCTACATCTCCAAGTAAAATATTTTTTTATAACCTCCTAAGATTGTACAAAATTCGCTATAGTAACTTATACATGTGAAGGGAGGCAAACAGGCCTGGATACAGGTGACAAAGAGATCAACATCATGTTTACATTTTTATTTTATGTAAAATTCTTAAAACTTAGGGCAGATATGTTAAAATGTAATTTTTATGCATCTCAGTCAGGACCCAGTTGGTTTAGAAGAAGAGGGTATTCTTGGCTCACATGCCCAAGACCAGAGCCAGGCAAGTTCCTGCATAAGCTTCATCCAGTGGTCGGCTCCATCTTTCTGTCATTCTCCCAGCCCTGACTCCTCTATTAGTGTGCTTCATCCATTGTCTGGCTTGTCTCATGGCAGAAAATGGCTGCAAAGGATCCAGTCTTCTCATCTTCACAGGACACTATCCCTGGCCCAGAATTTCTAGCAAATATTTCAAGAGTCGCTCTAATGAGACTTCATAGGTCACCTACCTGCCTCTAAACGTGTAGCCGTGGGCCCCGGGGGTGAGGGTAGGGACTGTGAAGGAAGATATGCACCAGGAGGTCACCAGACGATGAAAGCTACCTGGGGCTTCAATTTGTTCATACTCCAATTTCAAATTAATTCTTACGACTTTACAAATTGTAATAGGTATCAAAGGGACAATAGGTTGACACTGTTTTCCAAAGACTGTGAGGCCAAGGTATTGGTTTACCAAAGAACGGGTTGAAGGCCATCAGAGGGAGGCCCTGGCCACGGAGAAGAGTCACAGTCCGGTCCGGGAGAAGGCTTGCATCGAGCCCTGGTCCTACAGCTCCCAGAAACCTCTTCCCTCCCCTTTAGAGTGAAAGGGCAAGTGTAAGTCTCCAGAAGTCTCATTTTGTCCTTTTAAATACAGGTTAAAAGACCATGTGAATTGCTCTATTCTCAGAGACAACACCTTACACACAAGGTAATTTAGCTCCCAGTGTTGACTCATCAAGAAGGAAAAACTGCGGCCATTAACATCTAATTTAAATTACTTTATAATGAACGAAAACTTTCCAATTTGTAAAATGAGTGCACAAAGTGAAAACTAAATAGAACATTGTCAATATCTAAAGCTCATTTTAATTAGAGCACATTTTAAAAAAATTATTTTTCCCAGACTTTACCAAAAAAAAAAAAATGAGCAGCTTGAAAACTCTTCTCTAGGACTTGCCCCTTTGGCAATTCCGTGTCATTCTCTGTGTTCCATGCTCCTTTTCATAACCTGGCCATGAATAAACTATTAATTAATGTTTTAATTAAAAGGGCCACAAATAAATGGGCTGGCCAAACAAAGGTAAAGGTGCTACACAGAACTCACATCACGGTTGAGCAAGGAGAAGACATAGAACATTAAAGAATGAAGACTTGGGGAAGGACGGATACGAAAAGCTCTCCATCCCTGAGCTTGGGGACAGGCAGGTGACACTTTCCTGCTTGGTGGCACGCCTTGGATGAAGCGCCCCGAGGTGGAGAGTTCCTTCTGGCACAGTTGGCAGATACCGACTGCGATATTTCCTTTGCTGGATACAGAGAAATTAATTTGCCCTATGACTGCGGCTTACACGTTTAAAGAGAAATCATTTTCAATCACCATTTTTTTTTAGCCTGGACAAGAAAGGCTCTAGAAAAATTTGAATGTTTCTTAACGAGGCAGGGCTCATCTATTCTGGGACTATCTGGTACACAGCTTCGAGACTGCCTTTGAGTTTTGTCTCCATCCCCGTGTCAGCCTGCCAGCCATCACTTCTGTTGTCATGGTGCCACCTTCTAAAAGTCCTCTCGGATTCCTTCCAGCGTGATGCTTCCAGCGGACCAGGAGCAGGGAAAGCGAGATCATTATGAACTGAATGTGAAAGCAGGGTCAATGACAATGAGCTCGGCTTCCCTGCTGGTCTCTGGAACAGTTACTTCAAGGCTTCAGAAGTGGCCCGCCTTCCTTCTAAGGGCCGGGGCATGCGGCGCAGCCCCAAACCCAGCCCTCTCCCTTACAGGCTGGGCGACCTGGAACATGGCTCACTTAATCTCTCAGGGCCTTGGTTGCTCATCTGTAAAATGGGGGAAATACTGGGACCTACCCCATAGTGAGTATCACAGCACATGGAGTGCCTGCCCCAGCTGCTGTTACTGGGACGTTAGGGCTGGATTTGGGGATGGAGAGCGGGGTTGGGGAGGGGCGGGTGCGGGGGGCAGGTACAGAGATAAGAAAGAAGTTTAAGCTACTTAAAACCTGTGCTCTTGATTAACAGAACTTCTCAAAAAAAGATTTTTGACATTTTACTCAATTGAAATCTGTAGCCACCTTAAAGTGCGTTGCAGGGGCACCTGGGTGGCTCAGTCGGTGAAGCATCTGACTCTTGGTTTAGGCTCAGGACATGATCTCAGGATCATGAGATCGAGCCCCGCATCAGGCTCTGTGCTCAGCATGGAGTCTGCTTACGATTCTGTATCCCTCGGCCCCTCCCCCGCTTGCACTCAAATAAATAAATAAATAAATAAAGTGCATTACAAACACAACTGTAAACCTGTGCCTCTCCCTGGTCTCCGTTTCCTGCCCCAGCTGTCTGGGGTGTCTCCTCCCTTCCTCCAACACTATCTGCTGAATATCTACCAAGTGCTGGTCCTGTACCAGGCCCCAGAGCTCAGAGCCAGCCCTTGCCTCATGGATCATACGGTCTAGGAAGGCAGGCAGGTGGGGCCAAGCAGTTACACCTGCGGCAAGCACAGCAAAAGGGAGGTGCCTGTGCACTGGGAAGAGTATGTCTGTCTGTCTCACCTCATCGTTCATTTCTTCCGCAGCCTGAGATACGAGTTGACCTTGGTTAGGCTGAGGTGGCAGGAGGTGTTGCAGGGGGAGGGGTAGGTGCAGTGCAGGAAGAGACCTGAGGTGCAGGAGCCCTGAAGGGGGAGTGAGCATGGCCAGAGCTGTTGCGGGAGAAAGAGTAAGGTGTGATGATGATGGTGGAGAGGCGGGCGTCGGCCAGGGCCATGCGGGGCGCCATGGGGGTTTAGCCCTTCATTCTAAATATCTTTAGAAACTATGAAAAAAATGAAAATACATATACTTGATATTTCACCCAGTTTTATTCATTTACCTAAGAATTTGGGAAAACCAGAGATGTTTGCTTTACCAAGTTCAAGGCAAGGAAGTTTTCAAGGAAATAATACAGAATCAAAAGCCACTGAGTAATATATTTCCTTGGACATCTATAAATCTGATGGGTATCATTTTCCTAAGTTCATTTTTCTACCTTAAAGGATAACAATTCAGAAGCCCCGCCAGACTGCATTCATGGTTCAGAGAGAACTCTTTAAGCCCATTTATGTGGGGGGAGATCTTGAAATCTTTCCAAAAATGTGAGTGTATAAATTACAGCTGCAGAAGACGTGCCTCTCCTTGTAATATGCTCTTGTGTGAGAGACCCTACTTCCCTCAACTCTGGATGCCTCTGCTCAGGGCTGGGCAGGAGCGCTCTTTTTTGATCAACCTTCTTCCTTGCCCCTATTTTTCTTTCAGATATCCTGTCATTTGATTTTAATTGCACCCATGCTCTTGTCTGCTTACTCAAAACAGCTGAATAAGAAAAGGATCGTCTTGTGCCGCATCCTGAAATCTATGTGCTCTGGAAATAAATGCTACCAGGTCTGCTTACAGATTAGGTCCCTGCTAGGACATCCACACAGCCCAGCGTCTCTCAAAAACCTCTCAATCTCTGAAAAGCACTAATTTCACCTTTTTTTTTTTTTTTCTGGATGAGTGTTTTTCTTTTGCAAAGTAAGAAAGTATAAGGCCAAGAAGCTTTGCAATACTCTTCATGAAAAAAAAAAAAAAAAGATGGGAAATTGATCCCAGGGTTTATGCAGACCTCCTTCAGCACCTGCCCCCTACCTCCTGCCAGAGTCCCCGCGAAGCCATGGAGTGGGCTATGCTATCCTCCCAGCTTATGCCAATTCTCCTCAACTTAAAGTAAAACAAAATAAATTGATTTAAAGATGTCCTACTTTCCAAGATCTACAGACTGTCTGCAGAACATTAAAGGAAATTGGCTATCAGCCAAAAGTTTCTCCAAACCACCTCTTAAATATTTTCTGGCCAGAACAATGTATAAAGCCCACACTGTCATCCCAGAGAAGGAAAGACGGATGCTCTCCTGTTGCTCAGAGCCTCTGTTTGGCCCCAAAGCCCCCAGGTACTGTTAAGTTTTATTGTGATCCAATACCCATCTGCCAGACTGGAGCCTTGGGGTGCTTTCAATGCCAAATTTATACAGGCTGATATTTGCATGCAAATATGTAGCTAGAAATGAATACTATAATTAGCATCCATAGAATTTGCAGGTCTCTGTTCTTTAAGCCTCCTGCACAATTTGGGTAGACACACAAGTTGTGGATTGAAGTGTAGATTTTTCTCATTTGATCAAACACCATTGTAGCCTTGGTCTGAGGACAATTACAGCCAGATTTGATCCTAAATGTGAAGACATAGACATTCAGAGATTTCATGTTTATTTAGGGAAATTTCATTCAGTCGGAGAGTCTGGAAGGTCAGACTTATAAATAAGTAGTAACAAAAAGGAGGAATAGTCTGCTCCGAAAAGCTCTTGAGACAATAAATGAATATAATCAAAGGAAACCCATCGTTTTCTATCACCTGTGTCAGGTCTTAAATCTGGGTCGCAGTCCAGTAATTAGGTGAAACAATTAAAACCTGGATGTTTTTGTAAAGGAAACCAGCAAGAATTAATTCAAACTTAATTGAAGTGAGGCAGCCGCTCTCTTGGATGAGTTGACTAGAGACGAACGGGGGCTTTGCTCCACTTGAGAAATGGGAGGGGGCTCAGGTGACTCCGGAGAGATCCCCCTCACCCCATGCTGGCTTTCATGGGGAGGCAGTCCTTTCTGGCATGGAATGAATGAATGATGAATGATGAATGGTGAATGAATGAATGAATGAATGAGTGAATGAGTGAGTGAGTGAATGGATGAGTGAGTGAATGAATATGAATATGGCAAAATTTAGCCTGACTCCCTATTTGTTTCTGGATTGGGATATTATGTAGATTCATTGACTGTGCACATATGTACCAGACCTATGGCCCAAAGCACATTTTAATACATACAACACAAGGTCTATATAACGTCAGTGAAAACTAAGGTGCACCACAGTGTGATTGTGGAGGGCAGGCTGCTTCATGCAGGGACTCCGATTCCATCCTGCTTGTCATCTTCACCCCGTGCCCAGTGCCTGGCACAGAGCAAGAGGCCCGCGCCAACTTCTTGATAAAACCATGCATAGTCTTCCTTTTGCAAGCTCCCCCTCAGATATAAACTTGTGTCCTTATTAAACTCTGGGATTTGTTGGCTCTTCCTTTTCAATTGGCTGATAAGTAAATCAATTAGATGGAGCTCTATGCTATGGGAAAACAAAGGGAAAGCTTTTGAAAATCAAGTTGAAATAAAAGTAAAAAGTAATAATATCTTTGTTCAAGGCTGTGTTCAAAATCTGCCTGGGACCTTTCCTCTAGACTCACTTTCTCACTTGTTACTCTAATTCAACAGCATCTCTGCTAAACATGGGGTGCACACACCCAGCCCACGGGGCCACATTTGGGAGAGTGGTCTTTGAGTCGGAACGAAGATGCTCCCAAGGAAATGGCCCACTATGGGTATAGACACTGTTTGGACTCACTTGAAAAACTTTCAAAGCCTCATTAAAGAACCTCTTATGGAATGAATGTTTGTGTCCCCCCCGCAATTCCCATGGTGAAGCCTAACACCCAACGTGACGGTGGTAGGAGCTGGGTCTTTGGAGGTGATGTGTCATGAGGGTGGAGCCCTCATGAATGGGTTGAATGGCCTCATAAGAAGAGACAGGAGAGAGTGCTTGTTCTCTCTGCTGTCCACCATGAGAAGACACAGCAAGAAGACGGCCATGTGCAAGCCAGGAGGAGGGTCCTCACTGGACGCTGGCTCTGGCAGCCCCTGATTCTTGCACTTTCTCATCTCCAGAACTGTAAGACATGATTGTTGCTGCGTGAGCCCCCCATCTGTGGTAATTTGTTCTAGCAGCCCAGAGGAATGAAGGCAGAGCCCATCCCCAGTATGTTGGAAGGTGGACCGGGCTGGGCAGGGGACAAACCACAGCCTCCTGGCAAAAGGCAAAGAGAGCGCTCTTCATGTGTAGTCTGGTTAACGTGTTTTCAACACTGACGCCTCCCGAAAGCAATTGGAAAACCCAGTACCAATAACCCCCTTTAGACAGCAGGGTAGGGAGAAGACAGAGTTGCGCCGGGCAGAAATAAGTGCTCTTCTAAGATTAACCAGGCAACCCAGGGACGGTCTGGCCTCCCAAAGTCTATCCGAGGCTCTTCACTTCGCAGGCCATCCACCTCGTCCAGCGTGTGGCTGGGTTTCATCTCTGCACTGATGACAATGAGGCCAAGCATCTACAAATCTTCGCGACGGTCCCCGTGAACTAGTTCAGCATGAAGGATGACAGTCCCAAGTCCTGGGGGCACTGCGATCCTGGCATCTCAAGAGTAAGAAATAACTTTCCCTCTTTTGCTGGCCCTTGGTCACTAGAGGCAAGGCAGTCTTCTTGGTGGGAAAGGACTGGTCGTTACCTGTCAAGCACGGCTGTCGTGGCCTTTGTCAACTGTCCTAAGCAGATGGGGGGCGGGGGCACGGTCTGGAAGTGAGAGGGGTTGGCAGTTGGAAAACAGGCTCAGCGCGGGGAGAACGTGGAGGACACTTATCAGAACTGGGCAGGTTCTGCCAGATCGCATACTGCTCACTCGGCTTCTTGACGAGCACTTCTTCATTCCGTCTGTTGAATGGAAGCCTTGGTTATTTTCATTCTGAAGTCACACAGAATGACACATCCCTGTCTCTCCGTGCATCTTAGTCACCATGCCACTCGGTGACACGCATAAAGCAGGCCCCACGCAGCACGCCCTCCAGTGCCCAAATTCCAGATGGGGCCCTCCGACCCCGCACAGCGTGCTGCACATTCCCACGGATGTCCGTGGAATTTTCACCAAGAGCGCCGCGAGTTGATGAAGACCGAGGGGTGCTTCTTACCTCTGACAGTGAAATTTACGAGTCCAGCCTGGGGATTTATTCCTGCCTCCCCGTCCCCTCCCCTACTTAAGTGATAGGAACAACTGGAACAAGACTCTGGGGTGTCATGCTGTCAAAAAAATTCTTAATGAAATTAAAACCCTCACACTCTAACTAATGCTATTTCTGGCTGCAGAGCTGGATGCTGCAGATGTGTGGCTCCCTCCACACGTCTGTCGGCCTGGTGGCTCCACGTCAGAGGAGCTGCTACATGTCAGCGATTTGCCCCAGGGAATATGGGTGGAATATTTTATACCTGAAGTGGCCTTATTTTCAGGCAATGGCGTACCATGAAACGCAACTCCACTGTGTGTGCGGGAAGAAATGCCACTTGAAAAACAAGGCAGGGACATGGTGGGAAGGGAGCCAGCGGGAAAATGCCCTTGGAATAAAAAAGCGTGTCCAATAATCTCCATTTCTAATTCTGAAATTTTGGAGGAGCCTCCCCGCACACTGCAATCTCTTGCTTTCCCTTAAACAGCCCTTTGTCGATCTGCTGTGAAGACCTGCTTCCAGGGCTGTCCACACCAACATTCCGAAAACCATATTTTCAGCTGGAGTTGGAGGTTACAAAGGTACCAGCATTCATTAGGGGCTTGCGGTTCTCGCTCAACGGCCCCCCCACCATATTAAAAAAAAAAAAAAAAGCCCATTTAAAAGAAAAATTGACAAAACGATGCTTTCTTTAAATTCTTATACATTTATTTCTAAACTTCTCTTGATTTTGTGTGTGTGTGTGTGTGTGTGTGTGTTGGAGTTTGCTTGTTTATTTTAAATAAGAATTTTCTCTCCACCAAAGGCAAATGATTCCAAATAAATAAAGAGTAAATTCCACCTCAAAACCCCAGCCTTCTTTTATGCACAAGACTCGCCAAATGCCTTACCCCGCCCGGAACACAAATGTCAAGTCTGGTTCATTTAAAATGAAAATTCGTGCAGTGGAACTTACTTTATCTGTTCGCTCTTCCTTCTCATGTCCCCAAATAGTATTAAAATGCTTTATGCAGAGAGGTACATGTCGCTTTTCGAATCATTCCTTTTATTTTCTGCTTAAGTGTTTTTGTTAAATGTCACAGAGGTGAGAGTGTTCGCTGTTGGAGTTCATGAACACTCTGAAATGTCTTATTAATTCTTCATAATGCATTGACAGGCAATGCTTAAAAACAAAGCCCGGACGAGCAAGCCGCGGTGAGTCACCCCGGGGGCTGCACGTGGCCCAGCCCCGCCACGGCATGGGGAAGCTCGCTTCTAAACAGGAAAGTCATTTTTAACCCTGTGTTCTTATTTCAGTGTTCAACTATCTGACTCACATCCCTGGTGCTTGACACTTTGTTTTAATTGAACACATACTATTAAACCCAGACTAAAATTCTGAGTCTCTCAATTACCTGCAATTTTTGTCTTTAAAAGGAAAAAAAAAAAATTAAGGCCAGGGCGTCACCACTGCCCATATTTATTGGGAACCATCTGTTACGCCTCTAATTAAAACCTACTTGTAATGAGCTTGTTAGTGCACAAAATGTGTCAGGTATAGAATATTATTCATGAAGCAGTTGTTTCGGTGGTTGAATGATGCCTTAAAATCCTATTAGTTTAACAAAGTTATGTATTAGTATTTTGACCCAGTATACAAGAGACTTCAGAATGACCTGGCACTCTGCTCTAATATTTTTTTTTTCTCTCAAATATGTTGCTATTTCTACCTAATATATAGTCAGATGGCCTCTTATAATTGCAGTATCAAATCTTTGCCTCAATTTTCAACTGCAGGTGATTTCAAATGATTAAAGATGCACAACAGGGAATAAACAAAAATGCTTACATGCAATTATTTTTAATTAGTATTTGGCTATAAAGTGTATGCCTTCATAAAAAAGTCTGTTATTCACATAAACATCTGTTACCATACACACAAGGAAACACTGTAAGTCTGTCATCACATCACCAAAACAGAAACACGGAGGGAGGCTGGGCAGGAAAGCCAGCACTCTGAGTTTTTAAACAAAAGATATAAGTCTAACTGCCAAAACAGACGCAGAGCCACACCTTTAATTAACATCACTCACAATCAAAGGAAGAGCCATTACCAATGGAATTACACTTGAAAATGTTAAAATAGATGGAATTATTCTTTGAAAACAATGGAATCTCTGTGCACAAGACAATTTCAAATTCTTTTCCTAATTTTGCACCCGTGCACATAATCAAACGGCTTCCTGTTTGCATGCTCTCCACTGGCCGCTAATTTTCCAGCCTCTCTGCTCTCTTTATTTCTGTTCATTAACACATCCAAACTTTGCGAGATGCAGCAGCTAAAGTCCCAAATGTCAAATATTGGCCTTGTTTCACCAAAGCCTCCAGCAAGGGGGAAAATATCTGTATTTTAAGTGAGTGTGCCCCCACCAAGCGCAGGGAGAGAGATACCAGGAAATAAATTAATACTGCCGTACCCGCCGTAATTGATAGGTGCAGATAAGGCTGCTCTGTGGAATACAAGAGGCAAAGGAAGGGGAGGTGTGAGAATATCTTGCCCGTGAATTACCGAATCCGTGGGAATTACTGGGCTCCAGTGGGCTGAAGCACTTGGAAACGCACAGCTCCAAGACCACCCCTGTGACCCGAGTTAACACATTCCGCTCACAGTCCAAAAAGCTGCAGCTTTTATTAAACGCACAATTCACGTGCCAGAAGAACTTATCTTCATTTGCATGAAAATGCAAACAATAATTTAATGGAATCACACAAATCTGCGTCTATACTGTTGCTGGGCTCGGTTGTCTGTGCTCAGATTAGGCAGGAATCATGACCCCTGGCTGTGCTCCCTTAGGGACCAATGAGCAGTTGTTATTGTAATGCCCCCTGCACCAGGCACCTGCTTGGCCCTTCCAAGGTGATGTTCCCGGGCCTCACCTGGGCACGGCACCCCGGAGATTCTTACAAGGCTGTCTTGTTAATATCGGAAGGCACACGGCCAAGGGCAAGTGGACAAATGGACAGAAGGACTTTGGCATCTTGCCCTCAGTAATTCTAACTGTCCAAATGCAACTCTGACAGTAAGGACAGAGTTGGAGCACCCCATATGAGGACAGATCCCCAGTGGGCACACCTCCAGGCTGCCCACCCTTCCCACCAGCTAGCCTCCTTCCTTCCTCTTCCATGTAGAAGTCAAGCCCAGAAACGGGCCCGTCTGGAAGGCTGGTATTAACCTGGTGTCACAAAGCCTTTAAAGGCTCGCCACCCGGCAGCCAAAGACCCCATTCACTCAGTGCAAGCTCACAATCATTAGCAGTCCTGTGTAATTTTAAAATATAACCAAGAACAACTGAAAGGAAGAAATATACGTGGGACTAAATCTATTGATCAAGAGCCCCCCAAAGACAGGCCATAAATAAACTGGCACAGTGACCAGAAAAGGCAGATTTTACATTAAGAAGCAGCAAATTCATGGCTGGGGTGAGCCGGGAGCCAGGCCCGAGTGCTCACACACCCTTTCAGGCGGGAAGGTAAAAGATGGCCCCATTCCTCACAGGAAGACACACTGGGCAAGAGCCAGGCTGCCCTTTTGCAAAGCAGCCATTTCTCATGCGGGGAACCCTCATTTTTCAATCGTGCCCACATGCCCACCTCATCCTTGACGTCACTCCTTCAGCATCGCCTCTCCGTGCGAGAGGGAATTTAACCACTTACGGCCCCGACCACTGGCCTCCCTCCTGGGCTGCAGCCAAAAGCTGAAGGAACGCTGCCTTCCAAAGCACAGGGGTGCCCAAGAGCACACTGCAGGGCCCGGGCCTCCTGGTGCCACCTCATCCTGACGGAGGGAAGGCCGCTGAGCAGGTAGACGGACAGCAGTGCAACCTGGACCTCTCTGCCTTTTGCTGACCTCATGGGGAGAATCAAAACTTTCCTAAGTCGAGAGGCTAAAACTAGACCTGCATTTTGAATGCAAAGGTTTTTCTATTCCTATGTAGACTGTGTTGAAAATGAAATAACAAATAATATGACTACTCAAGGTGAGTCTGAGATCGCCATGTGATAGCATGGGCCCAACTGGCAGAAATTCGTTACTGGTCTAGAAAATTCCTGGTAGTATTCCCAGCTGGGCTAGAACTACGGTCGGGAGAATAAAATCCTCATCTTGGGCACAAATTTGAGAGGGTGGCAAAAAATTCCATAATTGGTACGTAATATTTTTAAAAAGTCAGAATCAATGCAAGTTGATCAACAATAGTGCTATGTCAAACCATACTGAAGCCCGAAGCAAGAAATACCCTCGATGCTGACCCGCTTTCCACAGAAAATTTTGGTATTTGATTCATGTTGGATTTTTTGCATTCATTTTGATTTTTTAAATATTGCATTAAAGTCTTAGACATCTCCATTGCTAGTTTCTGGAGCTTGTTCAATTTTGTGCTCAAAGCAAGTGGCTCACCATCTCACTCTGGTCTGAGTTCTGATGCCCGGTCTGGAGGAAGCCCCACCTTGCTTAGTGCAATTTGGTCGATGCACAAATGCTCACTCTAATTCCTGAGATCAGATGCCTCCCTCCGGTGTCGCAATAGCTACGTTTGTTTGGATTCTTCTGCATGCACCTTATACTTCTGAAGATTGTGTAAAGTTTTACTAACTACAAGAGCACTACCAACATATCTATGCCTTTCCTGGTTTTATAGAGAGCAGGATGTGTTTTCTTTGCAGAGAACTTAGGCATCTTTGGTTCTAGTGCAATCTCTTCTCTACCGGTTATTTTCTGATATTTGTACTCACTGTGTTAATTTCTTACATGCACACATCATTCAAGAGAATACTGCCAGTACAAAATTAATCAGCATTAAGATGTCTGTTGACATGTGCAGCATTCAAACTGGTAAATCCTCTGATTTTATGGCCATTTATTTTGTCAGCAGAGATCGGCTGCGTGGTGTGGAGGCAAAGCCTCTGGCCAGCCTTGGTGTCTGGTCCCCGTTCAGTCTCCTATTGGTGAACCTGGGGCCATGCGTTCAGCCTGTCCACATCTGCCTCCCCTCTGTGTACCTCTGTAGGTTCTCCCTGCCCCGGCTTCCTCCAGCCACTGTATCACTCAGCTGTGTGCAGGCTCTGACCACCTCTGGTCATCTGTGGTGATAGCATCTCCCATCAGAAAGCACTCCAGTCCTCTGGCTTCCTGCCCCAGGCTGCCCAGGAGGACCTGCATGGCACTCACACAAGCACATCTGAGAGAACAGGGTAGTGCACACCCTCAGGGCCACCCTTGACCACCGGGAGACAGAAGCTGATGGGGAAACCTTCCCTCCTTTGTCCCCCAAATGCCTGTTCCGAGACACTTTTCATAAGGCACCTACAAAATCCTGGCAATCAAGCTCCGGTGACCACAGACGCCAACAGAATGCCAACACCACTCTGCATTCCTGCCTGTAACTCCCTTTATTCTTGCCTCACTTCCCATGCCCTTCCTCTGTGCCCATGTCCCTCCCCAGATACTCCAGTGAGGCTAAGATATTTGCTTGTAAAAGTGTGGACATTTCCTGGCCGATTTCTTCTTGCTAAGCTAAAACCGAGGTCACATAAATAATGTGTTGTCTTAATATAGGAACTCTGCAAACATGGTGTTATTCGTTCTTATAATCCACACTTTTTCCATCAATCCAGTGTTTCATTATTACATTATTCCATAACTACAAGTAGTCATTGTCAATCCAAGGTGACCGACAGTCCACCTTGAACCACAGCTTCACGCTACTCGCCTTATGTACAGCTATGTGTGTCATGCACATCTTTTAAATCATGCACAGTCCTGGCTAAACCAAAATCAGCTCAAGTGAGTTGCTGTTTTTCTCTGAACTTTACTTTTCTGCTGGGTCACTTGTGCATAAAACTTCCAGGTGTGTTCTTTCTTCCCCTACAGTAAAAATACACTGGCCATTTTTACCCATCACTGCCTCTTAAATGGTTAAATTGTCAGTCCTCTGGCTAAATTACAAATTTGTCTCTTTGCACATTTCATCTTTGAATTCCTGCACAGCACCTACAATAATACCTGATAATACTTCCTACTCAATAAATATTGATTGGATTAATTAATTAAAAATTCCAGGAAGCACACAAAAATTTGCTAGAACTAATACATGAATTCAGCAATGTTGCAGGATATAAAATCAATGTACAGAAATCTGTTCCTTTTCTATACACCAATAACAAAGCAACAGAAAAATAAATCAAGGAATTGATCCCATTTGCAATTGCACCAAAAATAGTAAGATACCCAGGAATAAACCTAACTAAAGAGGTAAAAGACCTGTACTTTGAAAACTATGGAACACTTACGAAAGAAATTGAAAAGGCCACAAAGTAATGGAAAAACATTCCATGATCATGGATTGGAAGAACAAACATTGTTAAAATGTCTATACTACCCGGGGCGCCTGGGTGGCTCAGACAGTTAAGCGTCTGCCTTCGGCTCAGGTCATGATCCCAGGGTCCTGGGATCGAGCCCCGCATCGGGCTACCTGCTAGGCGGGGAGCCTTCTTCTCCCTCTGCCTCTGCCTCTCTCTCTCTTTCTCTCTGACTTTCATGAATAAAAAAAAAAAAAAAAAAAAAAAAAAAAAGTCTATACTACCCAAAGCAATCTACACATTTAATACAATCCTTATCAAAATACCACCAGCATTTTCTACAGTACAATCAATCTTAAAGTTTGTATGGAACCACAAAAGACCTCAAATAGCCAAAGCAATCCTGAAAAAGAAAAAGCTGGAGGCATCATGATTCTGGACTTCAAGTTATATTACAAAGCTGTCATCATCAACACAGTCTGGTACTGGCATAAAACAGACACATAGATCAATGGAACAGAAGAGAAACCCGCAAATGGACACACAACTATATGGTCAGCTAATCTTCAACAAAGCAGGAAAGAATGTCCAATGGGGGAAAAAGTGTGTCTTCAACAAATGGTGCTGGGAAAATTGAACAGTTACATGCAGAAGAATGAAACTAGACCACTTTCTTATACCACACACAAAAATAAATTCAAAGTAGATAAAAGACCAAAATGTGAGACAGGAAACCATCAAAATCTTAGAGGAGAACACAGGCAGCAACCTCTTCGACCTTGGCCAGAGCAACTTCTTGCTAGACATGTCACTGTAGGCAAGGGAAACAAAAGCAAAAATAAACTATTGAGACTTCATCAAGATAAAAAGCTCTGCACAGCAAAGGAAACAACAACAAAAGTAAAAGGCAGCCTATGGAATAGGAGAAGATATTTGCAAATGACATCTCTGATAAAGAGTTTGTATCCAAAATCTATAAAAAAACTTATCAAATTCAATACCCCAAAAACAAATAACCCGGTTAAGAAACGGGCAGAAGACATGAATAGACACTTTTCCAAAGAAGACATCCAGATGGCTAACATGTTAGCGAGGATGATGTTAACCAACGACAGATGTTGGCGAGGATGCGGAGAAAGGGGAACCCTCACGCACTGTGGGTAGGAATGTAAGCTGGTGCAGCCACTCTGGAAAACAGTACGGAGGGTCCTCAAAAAGTAAAAAATAGAGCTACCGTATGACCCAGCAATTGTACTACTAAGCATCTATCCAAAAGGCACAAACATACAGATTCAAAGGGGTACATGGATGTCTTCTTTGGAAAAGTGTCTATTCATGTCTTCTGCCCATTTCTTAACTGGGTTATTTGTTTTTTGGGTATTGAATTTGATAAGTTTTTTATAGATTTTATTTTTTATTTTTTATTTTTTTTAAAGATTTTATTTATTTATTTGACAGAGAGAGACATAGCGAGAGAGGGGAACACAAGCAGAGGGAGTGGGAGAGGGAGAAGCAGGCTTCCTGCCGAGCAGGGAGCCCGATGTGGGACTCGATCCCAGGACCCTGGGATCATGACCTGAGCCGAAGGCAGATGCTTAACGACTGAGCCACCCAGGCGCCCCAGTTTTTTATAGATTTTAGATACAAACTCTTTATCAGAGATGTCATTTGCAAATATCTTCTCCTATTCCATAGGCTGCCTTTTACTTTTGTTGTTGTTTCCTTTGCTGTGCAGAGGTTTTTATCTTGATGAACTCCCAATAGTTTATAATGTTTATAATGGAATATTACTCAGCCATCAAAAAGAATGAAATCTTGTCATTTGAAAGGATGTGGATGGAGCTAGAGTATATTATGCTAAGTGAAAAAAGTCAGTCAGAGAAAGACAAATACCAAATGATGTCACTTATATGAGGAATTTAGGAAAGAAAACAGATGAACATATACGAAGGGGGAAAAGAAAAAAAAAGGAGAGAGGGAAACAAGCCATAAGTGACTCTTAAGGATAGAGAACTAACTGAGGGTTGCTGGAGAGAGGTGGGAGGGGGATGGGCTACATGAGTGATGGGTATTAAGGAGGGCACTTGATGGAATGTGCACTGGGCATTGTATGTCAGTGATGAATCACTGAAATCTACCCCTGAAACCAATATTGCACCCTATGCTAACTAACTAGAATTTAAATTTTAAAAAATAATTTTAAAATGTTAACAATAAAAATTAAAATTCTGGAAAGCAAAATTTTGAGTCACTAGGATCATAAACCTACAAATTAATAAATTAATATGAATGACAGAAATTCTTGAACTAAAACATGACTATGAATTGACATATAATAGTTACCAAATATTTTTAGGAGCATATAGTAAGAAAATTAATTAAATCTTCAAAGTGTTTTGGACAGTTTCATTTAGAGAACTGAATACATTTGTATCCAAGTTATTTTAATAACTTTTGAAATATGGTAGTCCCCCACTTTATCCATGGGGTATGCATTCCAAGTCCCCCAGGAGATGCCTGAAATCACGAACAAATACTGTATATACTGTTTTCTTCCCTATGCATACATACTTACAATAAAGTTTAACTTATAAATTAGGCACAGTAAGAGACCAACAACAGCTAATAATATAAATGGAACAATTATAACACTATACTATAATAAAAGTTATGCGAATGTGGTTTTTATCTTATTGTCCTGCACCCACCCTTCTTCTTGCGATGATGTCTGTGTGATAAGGTGAAGGAGGTGAAGCGCACGCGTCATCGGCTACCACTGACATTCTGACAACGTTTCAGAAGGAGGATCACCTGCACTCTGACCCCAGTGCGTCCCCCTGGTAACTAAAACCACGGAGTGGATGAGGAGAGATTACTGTGGCAATAAAATGTTACCAGGTACTTAAAACCTCCGACATGCTTTTAAGGCATACTTTTCTTTCATCTACTTTGTAATTAAAAACAGCGTCTGAGCACTTTCCGTGACAGGCACCATACCTGGTATGACTTTTCCTTTGTTCTTTTCTACTCTCCTAAAGGAGATGAAGCTGGAGACCATCTATCTTGCCTGCTCTGCATCCACACGCCTTCCTTGGACAGCAGTTTTCTGTCGGCCCATCGACAAGCCTTGCCTCCCCTCTCCCGCCGACACGGGCATGGGACCTGATTCAGCCCGTCCCCCGGTCGAGGCACCGGCTCAGGCTCAGACACATTTCACAAAGAGGTCAGTGAACGGTCCCTCAAGATCTGGCCTACGGATGCTGAGACCATCCCTCTCATCTTCCGGCATGAATCTGCAGAGCTCCATCCGTGGGGGTCAGCTGCCCTGGTGCTTGAGCAAACCACGTGGAAGGAGCTTTCGGCAGCCTGGGGCCAAGCTCCGACAGCAGCCCTAGAAGAGAGAGAGACAAGGAGAGAGCTCGAGAGAATGTGAAGACTTAAAATATTTTTTGACTCTGAACCCAGCTGTGCCAGATCTGGCGTTCTCAATGTTGTGAACCAACTAATTTCCTGGGACGTTAGCTGACTCTCTTCACTTGCCACGTACGAGTCCAACCAACACATTTGTTTCTAAGAAGAATTTACTGCCCGAGGTTTGCATCATGAGTGACCACACCCTGTGTTATACGGAATTTGACCTTATAATTGCTGTTATAAACACATCAGAGCTTCCTAATGCTAAATATGTTGTGGGTTTTTTTGTGACTTTTTCTTATGTTTTATCAAATAGCACCTTTCTTCTGCTTCCGGTGTATACAACTGCATTCTACTTAAGAACTCTTGGTGGAGAGAAAGATTTAACACTTAATTAATAGTGAGTATAGATTTGTTTTCATTTCAAAGTTCACTCGAATAAAAAGTACATCCTGGAACTAACTCTAAGGGAATCCTCATCAATGAAATGAAAATCTAGCAAAACCTCTTCCGTAATGGTTTAAAGAACCAAATGAAAAATAAATTCTCACATGTAGTAAGTGCAGGTTCTTTTTGCTTCAAAATTTTAAGAAACAAAACCAGAAATTTTTTCGACCAGACCATCTTGATAAGCATTGATCAGTTTCCATAGAAGCAAAGATGCATTCTGGACCTAAGCAACGTTAAAGCAAGCTTCTAGAACTCTGAGGATGCATCTTTATTTCTAGCCAACTTGTTAAAAAAAGGAAGAGAAATACATGAATTATAATTCTCTTATTCGTTCAACTAGAATTATCCTAAGTCATTTATGTGCCACCACTACCTAGAAGTTGTACATTCGGTGGGGAATGAAAAAAGACCCGCTCCCTGTCCTCGTGAAACCTTCGATCTGGTGGAGAACAGAGACAAAAAAAGACAGACAAACAAACACAATTTATAAACTGTGCTAAGTGCGATGCAGGGGGAGAAGCCAGAGTGCTCTAAGAGAATAATGAGGACACCTAGTTTCCTTCGGGTGGGTTCAGGTTTTCTGTCCTGTTATTGCTTCCCTAGGAGCAACATTCTTTCTCTTAATATCTGTCCTTCCAAAAATGAGGATATATAAAACTGAACTATAAACATAGCCAGGTTTGAATACAAATAGACACAAGGTGGGATATTATGAGCCCTCCCGGTCCATCATGAATTTGTTATTAGGGGTTGCAAACAAGACATTCTCCCAAGTGGAGGAGAGCTCTGAGACCAATATGGCATATATCTGGAGCCGTTCTTCGAATCCCAGGACTGTCATTTACTATTTGTGTGGGCTTTGACAAGCGACCTAACCTGTGTTTTCTCATCTGTAAAACGGGGGGCTGTAATAGGAGCGCATATCTGATAGGGCTGTTACAGGGATTAAATGGAGTAACTCATGAACGGGGCTTAGCAAGCGCCTGGGCTAGTTCAGCTCTGAGGGGAGGGAGTTTCCTTGGAGGGCGGACTGCAGAAGACGTGCCTGACCCAGCCAGCTCTGTACAATAGCGCTAGAGCCCCCCGCATGCCCAGACGCAGGGAAGCTCTCTGAAGAGGAAGAATGGTTTTGCACAAAGTGGAAGATTTAGCCCCATGGCTCCTGGAAAGTTCCGTCTTCCCCAAGAGCTGGTGGAGGAGAGAAGCACAATCCCAGCGTCCTGACGGCAGGTGGGTCCCTGTCCCAAACTCTCAGCGCCTTTTGGCACGTGTGGTCAAGCTCCTGTCCTGACACCGGCTGCCAAGTCACTACATTGATGGCAATGACATCACACTCTTGCCTTAAAAAGGAAAAAGCACATCTGCTTTAGTTACAGCCCCATGTTGGAGAGCTAGTGCGAGAGCCCACGGCAGCCTTGCCAGGTGAGGTGCGCTAGGCCGGGTGGAACATGGGCTTGGGCGCTCTTAACGTGCGCGGAGTGGGATTGCAACATGTTCTGCACCAGGAAAAGCCTTCACCAAGAGCCTGTGTGCATTGGTAGATGCAATTAGTGACAATTCCAGAAACATTTTTCTCCATCGAGTAAATGAGTGTGATGTGAAGAAAATGCAGTTTCTGTCTAACGCAGACACTGCCCGCCCAGCTCTTGGTTTCCGGGGACTCAGCAAAACTCGCTTGGGGTAGAGGGTCCTACTGGCTAGGAAGAGACCTGCTCAGGCCTTTTGGTTGAGAGAGATGAGGCCTCAGGATATGCTCAGGAAGTAGTGAAGCTGAAGGCGCCTCTCTATTCCGCCACCGCAAGGGGCAGCAGCTGGGGACCGGACACACCGAGGGTCTTGAGAGGCAAGCAGCCCGTGGAGGGAAGGTGGTCACTTGAGCCCCCAGTGGTAGAATAGGGGAAAGCCAAAGCTGTGAGAGACTGACCCAGAGAGTGAGACATGCCCTGCGGGGGGTGTCAGGTGGGTGTGTGGACAATGAAGGCCATGAGCCTGTATTAACTTGTACTTTGTGCTGTGGTGACTTATGGCCTCTCTCCATTTCCTCCACACCTTCAATAGACCCTGCTGTGCATAGCAGTCTTGGGACTGGGCAAGCTCTGGGGATGAGGGAGAGAGCCTGCGGGGGTAAAGGCGGTGGGAAAGGCTGAGTCAGAAATTCGGAGGAAGTGGGGGTGGGGGAAGTGGCCTGAGGTATGTAAATGCCCAAGCATCCCTAGGAGCAAGGAGGAGTGACTGATTTCTCAGAGTCCTTCGGGCAGGGAGATCCTAAATACTAAAGGATAGAATAATCCAAGGAGTCTGGAACACTAATGATGCTCAAAGGACAGTTACACAAGTTATGTAAGTTATGTGCATCTATCCACACCTCCCGTTTCTGACATTTCTATGATAAAAGGAAGTCGGTCACGTCTTACATTAACTTTGTTGTGTGTGAATGTTTTATGGGAAGTCCATTCTGTGCGCCTTTCCATGTGTCAGGAGTGACTGGGAAGTTATCTATAATATTTTGGAAATATGAAGAACATTAAGAATGTATAGTTTTCCAAAAAAAGAAAAAGAAGAATGTATAGTTTTCCTTCCTTTCTTCTTTGCAGCTGTTTCCATGTTTCATTGCATTAAGCCACCTCCCTAATGTGGAGAGCAGCCCTCCATCTACTTGCACAAATGATTCCTGAAGGAAGAATAACTTCCTGGTTTGGCCAGTGATTAAGCCATGTGATTGATAGAGAAATACTTCTTCCCCCTGGTGAGAAGGAGTCAGAATGAGTCTTGACCCACTTTTGGAAAGATAGTTTCACTTGCTACCAGTTTACCAAAAAAAGAATTCAATTTTGAGGCACCTAATATTTATGTCCTACTAGGAAGGACCCTAGTTCACAACTAGGGGGCAGATTTCTGTGGAAGAGCATGGAAGTTCAGTTCCGCCTTAAAAAAATATGTTGGAACAAAGTGAATTTGAGATGGTGTATCTCAGACAATGGAGGCCAAGGAGAGTTGTCTGTTGCTGAAGTGAAAACATATTTTCCAGTGTTGTAAGGACGACTGGTAGAGCAGGCTGCTGAGGACCACCACCTCCCCAGAAGGAGAATGTTGTACCTGCCAGGAAACCTTTTCCACACACAAATGTGAGAACATATAAGGACCCTGTGCATTTATCTCTACTGGATCATTTGAACAACAACAGTTCAAAATGTTGCAAGAAAATGTTTGCATACTCTGCAAGTTTTCCAAGACTCCAAAATAAAGAATGAACTAAACCCATGAGAGCATTTGGCCCTAACCACATTACCAGTCCTAAAAAGAAAATATGAAATAAAGCAGCTTAGGCCAGAGTTATGACTAAATGAATCTGTTCTTTAGAGATTCAGTCTTGATGATCAAAGGCCATCTGGATACAATAATAGAAAATGAATCCAAATGAGGACAGGTGGAAAGACCACTTTATCAAAGGAAACACCAATAAATAAATAGGAATCTCTCTCTATGATCAGCTATTCTGGAACATGATGATTTCTTAGTCACTAGAACCTTGTTTCTATCAACTGTAGTAAAAAGGAAAATAGACAAAATCAGAATCGAACCGTATAATATCCTCTTTCTGCTCTGCCAAAATAGTTAATTTGTTTCTAAAATAATTTCAGTTTGTCTTCATCATTTTTCACCACAAAAAAATAATTATTTTTTAATAAAAAGAAAAAGAAAAAATGCACTTTCAGTTAACTATGGCAGATTGAACTCAGTGTTTATCTCCATCCCTTCCTGAAATACCACTAAAATGGCAGTAATGGAATTATAAAAAGTCATGAACTCATAAGAACAAAGAAAACAGGATAGGGGATGACAGCAAACAAGAAAAGATACCAAGTTTGGGGTGATAGAAAGCAGATGGATGAGTATAAACATTTAGAATGGTACAAATTGCTAAAGCCTACTTACTTAATAAAAGCTAAGCCAATTTATGCTGCAGAACTCCAGAAAGGCTCAGGTTTGGAGGCATCTGGTACCTCTGAAGGCGTAAGTACAGATAGTGACTGGAAGAACAGAAGTGATTGAAAGGTTGTATAGAGTCCTTAGACCCCAAGTGCCCCTCCCCCAACCCAGACTGCCTGGAAGCTGCCCTTCCTCCACACTGGCAGAAGAGGTGGAAGGTTGCCTTCTGGACCCAAGACTATCTGAACTTGAAGACGTCAGGCCACAAGGGCAAAGATGGGGCACCATATTAAAAACAGAAAATTAAATGAGAGTCTGCGTGCCAAATGCTTCAGGCAGTTTGTTTCTCCTTTAGCTCCTAAAACTTACAGCCTCCAGATAGTAGTTTGGGATATTTTTGACTAAGGAAACTGGCCCACTCTAATACTAAGCTTGATGCCCCACCCCCATGGCATGGCCAGTCCTTACCTGAATATTGATGGCAAGGCTACTGGTCAAGAAGCCCCACTCGCTGACAGCATTTCCAATAAGCTCCAAAAAGTGCCTCACACCAGACAGCCAATAGTCCCCACATAGTTGAAGAATGCCACTAATTTGAAAGATTGTGTCAACATAAATAAATGATGAGACAACTCACAGGAAATAGAGTGTAGTGAGGAAA
This sequence comes from Phoca vitulina, assembly GCF_004348235.1. NCBI lineage: Eukaryota > Metazoa > Chordata > Mammalia > Carnivora > Phocidae > Phoca > Phoca vitulina. The sequence goes on from NW_022589731.1 coordinate 24,231,528, forward strand.
AGGAAACATCAAACATACAATTAATACTCTCAGAGATAAGAGACTTTTGCAGTCATAAAAAAAATGTAAGACTAATTTTTTAAGAGGAACATTCAGAAAAACAATAAAGACTCCTTGGAAACTAAAAGTATAGTGTGAAAAATTTTTTTTTAACACAATCCAAGATTTAGAAGATAAAATTGAGGAAACCTCCAAGAATGTAAGACAAAATGTTAAAGAGATGGAAAATAGGAGAGAAAAGATAAGAAGCTTAAGAGAATTAATCAAGGAAGTCTAATATTTAAATAGTAGGAGTGCTATGAAAAGAAAGCAAAACAAAAGAGGGGAGATTATTAAGAAGTATTGTTTGGTTTTTAATTTCCTTAGAGCTAATGGCCATTGGTCACTAGATTTAAGTCCATCAAACGCACACTCCAATGAATAGAAATAATCCTACACTAAGGTAGAACATCATGAAATTTTAGGACATCAGGAATTAAGGAAAGATTCTAAAATTTTCCTGCAAAGATGAGAAGAACATAAGTCACATTTAAAAAAAAAGAAAAGAAACACACAAGAATTAAAAGTCTTAACAGCAACACTGGAAACTAGTTAATAATGGAGTGATGTCTTCAAAATTCTGATTATTTATAACCTAAAATTCTATACATAGCCAAGTGATTAGTTAAGTGTAAGGGTCAAATCAACATTTTCAATTATGCGAGTTCCCAAAACTTACTTCACATGTAACTGTTCCTGGAATGTTACTGGGAAACTGAAGCAGAAGAGAGGACTCTGGGAAACATGTTTCCAACTAAAACATGGAACTGATTAATTACTTGATATGTGACTGCATTAAGAGAATTTTATACTCCAGGCAAAGATTTGGGGTATGAAGCAAATAAATTTAGCAAGTAAAATTAAGCAAGTAAAAAATGAGGCAATCATTAACTTCAGGAAAAACAGAAAGACTTACAACAAAGTAAATGTAACCAAAGTAAATGGCTCTGAATATTTAAAAAGTCAAAATCATGTAAAAACTGAATATTACTTCAATCTACTTCACCCCCTGCCAAAGAAGTAATCTTCATATAATCTTTACCTACAGAGGAAAGTAGAAGAAAAAGAGAAATTCTAGGAAAACAAATATTTGACATGCAACTTTTTCTCAAGGGGAACACAGTTTTCCTTTTAATGAAACCCTAAGTTTTGAGGGTTGGACTGAGACAGCATATATGTATTTTATTGGCTATCAGAGGTCCTGGAGTTGGGGTTCAGATTTCAGCTGTGACTTGACTTGGTTTTTAGTTGTGGGTTTCTTGCCTTGTCATTTCATTGGACATTTAGACCAGATTTGCCTACCTTCCTCAATAATCAAATTACATACTTTGTCCATTGTTTTTTCATTCATTAAGGATATGGGTTTGGCTGCTTTTTAGAGAAACAAAATAATAGCCAAAATAACAGCTAGGTGGTGTAGCGTTAATACGGTGGCTCCACAGTATATGGACTTAGGCTCCTTTGCTCTAGTGACCTTGCCATTTCTAGAGGCAGTATTGAGTTGCAGTTAAGAGTATAGACTATGACATGGTTGCCTAAATTAAAATCCTAATTCTGCCATTTACTGGTTGTGTTAGTTCTTTGTGCCTCAGTTTGCTCATCTATAACATGGACATAATAGTAGCACCTATTCCATAAGGTTGTTATGAGACAATAGGTTTAAAGAACAGCACTTGACTCATAGTAAGTGCTAAAGAAATGACAATGGTCATCACTGATCCTGAAGTGTGCCCTCTTAACATAAACACATTGCAGCCAATGTGTTTGGAGGATTAAAAACAAGAGAGGACAGTACTTAATATCTACCTTTACAGTCACAACCAGGAAATTGCCCACCTCCCATTAACCAGAGCTTAATCATGGGGGTTCAACCAGCTGCAAGGGAACAGGAAGATGTAGCCCTCATTCTATGTACTCGGGTACCCCCTAAAAATGTCATCACTGGCAAAGGTGATGTTAAGTATTAGAGGACAGCCAACAATCATTGCTACCATTGCTAAGTTAGATGTGTGACCCAAGTTTCTACATTTTATAACTGTACATCCAAAGATAAAACAAAGAATTGACCTGCCAATGCATTCCTAATGTGTTCTGCATTAAAATGAGATTGTTTTATTCTGTTTGTTTTGCCTGGACAAAATAAGATAAGTGACAACTTCTACTTTGGAAATATGTAGAAGACATCAGTTACATTTTTCTTCAGTTTTATCACAGCAAGCACATTTTTTATTTTTTAAAGGTGAGCATTAGACTCTAGAAGACAAGCCATCCTAGCTTTACCAGCACAACTGTGGGATATTGGAACTACCAAAGCAGAACTCTCATATAGCAACCTTGTAGATTCATTTGCCATGACTAACTTTTCTGTCTTGTCAAATCGAAAGTTATAAGAATGGTTTTCTTTAAAGCAATATAGAATTTTTTTTTATTGCAAACAGCTAAATAAAGGCTGGCAAAAACAATAGGTTCATTTTTTACTGCAGATCTTCAAATTATAGGAAACTTGTCTCTTGGCCAATTTGGGCTGGCTTGGAGCCAAAATAGATGTCTCCGTTCTCATCCTTACCCTCATACTTATTGTGGGTAAGATAAAAACCCTTAATTTTAAAAACTGGAGCCAAGTGTTGGGTAAGAGGCAGAGTGGCTCCCTAAACTCTACTGGTCATGGAAAAAAATAGTATTACTTTACACTGGTTCATTTTTTCAGTTTCTAGAAATCGAATACTGAAAACATGAAACTTTTAAAAAAGGAAGTCTCAAATATTTTTGATAATCTATTATAAGTCAAGTTTTAATAACTAGAGGTATACACAAGAACAATCAATAAACATGAAATGGTTAACTATTTCTGAGCAATTGTTTTTCTCTAGGTGAGTCAGCCCTAAGAAAATCAGCAGGCATCTTTCCATTTCAAAGTACTGAAGACATCTCCTCTGCTTTTAGCCATGTCACCCTCCCCCCTTTTTTAATTAACAAGATTTGAGATCATTTAGCAAATTGTAACCACAAAAGTGAATGTTGCGATTGGATGATGTTTTATCACTTGAAAAATAAATCTCACCACTTCTCTCCCTGTGCACTTCATAAATATTGCTTCCTCTTCGTATTTATCTTGTTTTCAAAATCCATTATGCGATTGTCATTTCATTGAAATCAAAAGCTGTCTCTTAATTATACGGGGTTGGATTATAAATCTAGTTACTTGTCTCTCTATATGTTCATTTTTTAATGATTACAGCTACAAGCCTATTTTTGTACACAAAAGACCAAAGTGGATTTTACTGGGTTAAAACTAAGACTTGCAAAATTATACAGCCCGGAAGACAAAACAAAGCATATACATGTGTCTAGTTTACAATAATAATGTGATCTTTGGCTGATGGAATAATGCAAAACTTGTTAACTCAATGGCTTTGGAGAAGACAATGGTAGCTGCGATCCCCCTCCATCAAGTTAAATTTAGCAGGTACACCGTAAGCCATACTTCTAACCGTAAGCCATACTTCTAATAGGAATTAGGAAACATTGTAGTTAATGGTGTTAACAGGGAGAACACTCTCATAGCCTACCTTGCAATAAATGGACTTTCATAAGACTGGAGTCGGCTGCATATCCTGGTAATTAATCATAAGAAGGCACCACCTCTTAAGTATTAAACACCCTCTAAATGGGGAAAAAAATGCTATATTGCCAAGCACTAGAACTTGATTCATTTAGTATTAACTTTCAGCCTTTATTAAAGTGACTTTAATTTTATTTGTGTGATGTTAGTGCATTTCTGGGAAAATAAACATTGAGTTTGTTTTTTTTTTAGCTGATTGTACATGATATGCTTCTCATTCAAATTGCAAGCTGCATCCTTTTACAGATGAAATAAAGATTCCCATTTTTTAAAGTTTATTTAAAAAAAATAGACCATGATGTTAAACTGTATTTCAGTACACTGTGAAAACAAGTGTATATTGAGGGCAACATTGTGGCAGATGCTGTGCTGGTAATGGACAAGCAATGAGGATGCTCCAGCTGTGGGCATTTGGTCCAAGTTGCCCACAGTCTAGGTGGGAGGCACGTGAGGACCAGGTAACTGATCCAATGCAATTGAGGGCTATGAAAGCACAGTACATAGATTCATTTGACCTGGAAAAATCCAGGGTGGCTTCCCAGAGGAGATGGCATTTGAGTTTGGCATTGAAGGTTAAGTAGTCGAGCACTGGGGAAGGCAGGAGGGAGAAGCATCCTAAGCAGAGAAAGCAAAGTCACAGCGTGTGTTGCAAAAAAAAAAAAAAAAAAGGCCCTTTTTGTCTAGGAGATACTGTCTCAAACATCCCCCTCATTCTGTAGAAGTGAAGGGGGCTTGGGTAAATCCAGACCCCCAGGAAACCAGAAGGATGGGCCCCTTCGGACAGTGCTCTAATGTTCTAGCCACCCACTGAGCATCCGGCTCAATGCCCACAGCCCTCTCCTGCCACCTTGTAGAGTTTAGACTGTGATCTGGTCAGGCACAAGGGCACTCATTCTGGAAAATGGCTTCAGAAGGGACCCTTTCTCCAAAGGTGGAGTGTAAGCCAATCCTGAGTAGCCAGCTCCATAGCTCCTTGTACCTGGGTCCTCAGCGAGTGTCTGCAGAACATGTCAAGCACTGACAAATGGAGAGGAGGTGCTAGGCACTGGGTCCCTTTTTCTGAATCCCTCCCCACCCTACCTGCATTCCCATTCCATCTCAACAGAGGCCCCAAGACCTTCAGGCTAGACCACCGCCCATCAAGGCCCAACGGGGCTCAGTGGTTGTTCTGGGAATCTGCCCTCCTCCTTCAGTCAGTCAAAGAATATTCCAGAGATGTCCATGGACCCTGACTTGGTGCCATGCTCAGTGGCAGACACCAGGGACACTGAGATGAGCTGGCCTGTCTGGTGGGGGAACCATAGATGTAACAATGATCTTTGGGTTAGTTCTAAACCCCTCTCCTCTCCATCCTCCCTGGGTGACCATAAATGTTAAAGCGTTATCTATTGACGATTATAACCATACAAAGTCAGGACAGATGGGCTCCACTCCTCAGCTCACAGCCATAAAGTTTACAAACTCTCCGTGGCCAGGGGATAAATTACCATTGCTGATGCCTTGCTCATTTACACAGGGCATTTTTCTTCAAGATGGCTATTTTTCCTTCCAATCATCTAGCTAACATAGTTTTCTTTTCGCCAACTTGATTTTCTAGAACATGCAGGATATTTCGGGATCCGAAGAGCAGGTTAGAAACTGTCATAAATGATTAGGCACAAGGTATATTTTAGAACACTAAAGGGAAACCCAATTTCTTCTCTTTCCTAATCCCATGGGACAACCGAGTAACTGTGTACTCCCGTCGGGTTACAGGCGATGAGAAATGGGTCCCCAGTGGTTTATTTAAAAGTGTATTGTCAGAGATAATGGTTTCAGATTAAGTTTTTAGGCTCCTTGATTTCTGCTATTGTTCCGTGGACTAATTGTGTCTACCTTAGATTCACTAATGTGAGCCAATCAAGTTCGTCATATGGGATGATATTTCTGGTGGTTGTTTTCCTAGATTTTCCTCCCACAATGGTACCAGTGGGTATTGTGTAACAGTATAGAAAAGGAATGATTAATTCAAAGTTCAGGTGCAAGACAGGGTCAGAAAAGAAATGTTCCTGGATAGAGTGAGCATTTCAAGATAAATTTGTGGCTAGAAACATCATTTTATGATGCATTTCCTATTTTGTTATCAGGGGAAGTCTGATGGCTGACACGCAAGTGATCGCAGTGTTTTGGTGCCATGTTCTGTGATGGGCTTTTCATAAAAATTAGCTGACATTGTCATGAGCACACAAGGAAATTTATAGCTTTCATACTGGACTGCCGTTCCCAGAGCAATTTCCAATCACTTGGGCTTTTTATTAAGTTTATTGTTCTTTTATTGTTCAGTGGAGTGTAAGCAGCGAGATTACAAATAAATGTAAGTTCCACTGGATATGAAGCCGAGCTTGTAGAATTAGGAGAGAAACGAGTGAAGGAAGGCAAACATTAATTTGAATCACTGGTGATATGAAACACCACCAACGGACGTTTCTTGTCACCTGCTTATATACAGAAGTTGGAAAATTGACATTCCATTCACATTAAAGTTTTCCCAGAAAACCCTCCAGGAAGAAGTCTTTGTGCTGAAACTTGGTATTGCTCATCACTCTGCATCATTTTTGCCCACCTTCTAAGTTCCTTTTCTGGGTGTTGTTTTCCTGTTACCTCCTCACCTGCCAGGGGTGCCACACGACCCCACAAGCATCCCTTCCAAACCCTGGTGAGGACCACTTTAGAGGGCTGGAGCGACCAGCAAGCCTGTCAGAAGAATCCCACTTCTGGGACCAATGGGAGGACAACCAACTTTCTTCTGATGCTTTCATCTAGTACTGTAGGTGCTGAGCTACTTAATTTCCCATTCCATCCTCATGTTTCCCCCAAGACATGGTCCTCTTAATCACTAAAGTTTCCATTTTTTTTTCAGACAGTGATTGAAAGTTGTTATTTAGACTTGTTAGGATGAGAGCAGAGGTGATTTGAAGGGGGGATACTGTGTTCCTCTGAGGCCCTTCCCACACCTCAGCCGTGCGTGAATCATTACCCTGCCCTTTCCTGATCCCTGTTGGGAAGCTGGCCTTTCAGTCGGTGTGCACACCGTGGGTTGCCAAGCCCCCCTCTTACTTGCTGACAGACTCCAGTTTTGTGTCCAGTTCCAGGTGATGGATCCTGATAGTCCTGAGTCAGTCATTTCAATGTTCAACCCCATTTCCCCAGCCTCCCTGTGGCTAGATGTGGCCATGAAATCTAATTCTGTCCAAAGAGATTTAAGCAAAAGTATATTGTGGGTGGGAAAAGGGTTGTTCCTAGGACATCTTTGCCTTTTTTTTAGTAGAGAGAGACACTTCATTTCCCCCTTCTTCATCTCTGCCTTAAACCTGGACTCTCTCTGCAGCTGTGGCTGCCATCTTGGAACCATGAGGCAACGAGCCTCAGGAAAAAAGCTGGCAACAAAGAATGGGGGATTGAAAGACAGAAATGTCCTGGCCATGATGGCATTGTCAGGTAGCAGGAACAACACTGGCCCTTGCCTTCCTACAGAGTACTGCATGAAAACTGAAACCGTTTTTCTTTTAGGCCAGACCATCATTAGGTGGGCATTCCGTTCCTGCAGCAAATGTGTCCCTATGATACAGCATCAGAGTTATGTGGGACATTTGTTAAAATGCCAGTGTCCAGGCCCCTTCTCCCTAAATTCCCATTCAGTAAGTTTACAGCTGGGCCCAGGAGTCAGTACTTGTAACAAGCCTCCCAGATCCATTTTAGGCAAAATGCCCTGAGAAGCACACACTTCGATGACAGGGAGGGAAGGGGTTGAGGGGAGCCCATCTGCCAGGGCGAATTGAACCAACTGTGTGTCTCCCAGGAATTTTGCCCACCTGCCCCCGACTCTCAGGCCTTCCAGGTAATACCTGTGGTTCATGAGCCCCAAATTCAGAGGACAAGGATAATAGAACAGCTTCCATCTAGGACAAGGGGCAAGTCTAAGAAGCTCTCCTGTCTCTATCTGTCCTCCCTTGTTATTCTGGGCATTGACTCCACAAGGTCATCCAGGCGGCTGTGAGGAGCCACTCCAGAAGACGTGGTCCTCACTGTACCCCATCATGAGATGTAGCGAGACACCCTGCCCCCTACTCTTAAGGAGGCCTGTTGGACCCCTTCCCGTGAGAAGCAGTATCGTCAACTTAGCTCAGGTCAGGGCCTCTGGAGACGGCAGCCCAATACCCTCCCAGGCCTTGGAAGAGTCTGTCTGGCTTCCCTTGGTGGAGGCAGGGTCATGCGAGATGAATGTAAGCCCTTAGCACAACACTTGAAAGACACATGGTGAGCACTTGACAGATGTGGATTCCTGGCATTATTACCAATATCATCATTATGCTGGTGCCACCTCTCCCGGGTGGGTCTCACTGGTGCCCCTGCCTATCTAGGCTTCAAGATGATCAAATATACAGGGTCCTGTACTCTCCGCTGGCCAGTTCAGGGAAGGGGATCCAAGAACCAGCCTCTGGTTAGGATGTTGATGACAGGTTGCTGTTGCTGTGTTTTAGACACAGAAAGGGGTGCTGTTTCAGGTTAGAGCAGGGAGGGCTGACGCAGGGGATGGGGAGGCTGTTGTCAGGGACCGTGAAGCCCACACCTTCCACACTGGCTCGGGCGCCCCGGCCGGCAGCTCATGGCAGCAGAGGAAGGGAAGGGGGAGGCCCAGGGAGGCATTTCAAGGCAAGCTTTCCTGAGGTGATGGAGGGGAAAGGAGGCTGCCAAGGGCCCTGGTTGTTGAGTACTAGGAAACCAGAATGGATCTGACGTGTCACCCTGGACAAGGCACCAGAAATGGTCTACAGTTGAAGAACGAGGAGAATAATCAACAGAAAACAGGCCCACTTACCATTTGTCATAAGTCCATAGATTTTGAAGATTATCTACCTGCATAATGCTTTCTTTAAACCCAAACATTGACTCACAGTAAAAATTCATGTTCAGTTTATTAAAAATAAGTATATTCTTGAGACACATGCTAGTAAAAATCAACAAGACCTTAATTAAAGCTAAATTTGGTGTCCAGCTGGGGTATACGAGAAGCTGACCAAAATGGCCCTAAAGAGCAAGAGGAGATGCATTGTAGCTGAGTTTGACAACGGACAGCCGTCTCTCCAACTATGGGGCCAGAAGACGACTGAGGCCCGGCCATGAGCTCGGCGGCCTGCCTCCCTAGGCCCCACCCCTGCTCCCTCCTGCAGCCCCGACCAGCATTATTCCAGACTTTCAGAGAGTGGACACTCTCCTTGAGAGGCGGCATTTGCCTTCTTCCTCGCCACCTCAACATCCAGAAGGGCCCAGGTTAATCCTGGGTGTGCGAGGGCACAGCACCGTGACATCTTTTAAACACTGGGTGTGTGTTTGCCGAGGTGTCTCCCCTCTTGAGCCCATGTGGAAGGGACTGGTTTGGTTGGAAGGATTTCGATGAATGCTGGGTCATTTCAAAATAGCTGCTTGCAGAAAACCAACCATGAAGGCTATTCAGATTTCCATACCATTTTTGAGCATGGGGCTACAAGACTTTGTAGCAGCATCAAAATCACTTCTTACCAACCCAAAACTTCAAAAGACAGTACTGAGGACATGAGACTTCTTTCACGTTTCCCGAGATAGTGTCACCAGTCCTAAACTTAAGCTGCGTAGAGGCACATCGCATCTGCAGTACTGAGATGCCTCCTGACAATGAGAATGGATTCCCTTCTTTAGGATTGGACAGCAGGTGTGTCCAGGTGGGGGATGAAGGCAGGGGCTTTTGCAGGAGGGGCCTGGCTTCCACAGCTCCTCCCCCTGCCCAGGGCCCAGCACGCTGAAGCACACAGTAAGTGCTTAATGTCTACTTGTGATTGACTGATTGTAAGTCATCATTAGATTAAGATTTCCATAACTGGGTAGTGTTTCGTTCATTTCTGAGGAGACACTGAATAACCACGAGTGTGAAGGGATATTAATTATATTGTCTTGTCAAGTTTTAGCCATCTCGATAAAGCAACTCTTACTGCACCTCGGCCCTTTATAAAGGTGACTCCCAGATCTACCTGTCCTGCAAATCTTCTGCACCAGCACCTGAGACTCCACACCTAGGAGTGAGCTGGGTTCTCCCCTCAGCCTTACTGGGGACTCGCTCAGCGTCTTGCCCACCAGCCGCCCACTCCACTGTCCATGTCCATCGCAGGGTGTCCGCCCCCAGCCAAGCCCTCATTGCCTCTCACGGCCCAGGACCCAAAGCCTGCTAGCATCTCCCCCTTCTTCTGTGCCATACTCCACATCAGACTGCACAGTTCATCCAGGGTAGAACCTTCAGGGACCCCGCGGCCACATACCCAAGACCCTTCCTCATCGCCCGACTGTCTTTCTAGCCTTTCCTCTGTGCCCCCTCGGCCCCCACTAGTACCTGGTGTACTACCAAGTTGGAACTCTGCATCCGGGCTGGCAACCAGCCTACCCCACACACCATGTCCTTGGACAAGCAATGACATCTTCTTGGAAAACGTCCTGCCCCCGTCTCCTTCGGCCAGAATCATACGGCCTTCAGAGGCTCTTTAAAATCTCCCCTCCCTGTCTCTTTCCTGATCTCTCCAACCAGAAGGAATGTTCTCCCTCCTCTGCATCCCACAGGCAGCCACAACCTCTGTGATGACACCATCCTCCCTGCCTCGTTCTCTTGTCAGCAAGCAGCTACTCCACATCACGCATGATGAGTTGATCTGATTGGGTCATGAGCCTCCGGAGGACAGAAACTGTGACTTGTCCCTCACGATACTTGCCCTTACCTGGCTCAGTGCCTGGCTTACAGCAGATTTTCCAAAACTGTTTTCTGGATTAAAATTGAATTGAACACAAGAACAGTTGTATTTAACAAGACAGCATTTTAACACATCATGTTCATCAAAACAATTCTAATCATTGTTTCCATTCTGTATTTCTGGGGTGGAGTCCCAAATAAAAGAGGAAGCCCTGGTCATTATTCCCTTTGGAGAAACCCAGGTTGTGAGGTGCCATTGATTCCTGGTTGTCACGCACGGCCTCCTGCCCTGGGCGGCCGCAGCCTCCAGCCCCCGGGGCTAACTTCTCTGTCACCGCAGGCAGTCTTTAGCCTCTGGGCCTGGGAAGCTGGGCTGAGGCCAGCCCTGCAGGCAGTGAGGGAAGCCCACCCATTTTGCATCTGTGCAAACCAAAGTGCTAGCAGCAATATTCATCTTAATTTTCTCTTTAAACCCTTGAGTTGCATTATAGCTTCCATTGTGCTGGTGACAGACAAATGCCTTGCAATAAATCAAAGTTAGGGTGACTGATACACTGAACACCTTTGCTTAATGATGTGATTGTTTCTTATCTGCAAAGTAATGTCACTTATGGCTTTGCTATTTATAGTCAATGTAGTGTTAGACCATTTTATGCCCCTGATGCCTCTGTGGCCAGCCCATTAGCTGTGATTATGGACCAGAGGGGATATAGCCACTGGAAGCTTGGAGAGGGAAGGCGGCAGAGTGTTACAGCCGCCCCTACCCACGGAAACCCGGTGCGTGGTCCGCCTCCACATTCTCCCGGGCACAGGCGAGTAAACAAGACGCTGGCTCATGCCGCCCGTCATTGCTCCACCCATATCAGGACTGAGCATCTTCAGGACAGCATGATATATATTAAATGTTAAAAACAAAACAAAAGACAAGCGGCTGCTTCCCTCTGCGGCTCAGTCCCCCGCCCAGCAGGGCTCAGGCGGGAGGAGCAAAGAGCACGGAAGCACCAGGCGGGGCAGGCTTGTCTCCCGTCGCTGTTCATTCATTATTTGCCAGGCATTGTCCAAACTATTCTCTTTGAACAGGGTGTCGTTGCAGAGAACAGAGTCCACCTGGGTCTCCCTCCTCCGCTCTGTCCCTGCGGTGTGAGAGTTCCCCGCCAACTTCAAAGGCGGCTCCCAGGGTGGGACCAGGGCCGGGCTCCTGGGCGGCTGCCCATCACTCCTCCCGTGCCAAGCTCCCAGCCCCTGCATCACTGCAGGCCCCGCAGCTTCCCCACCCCATCACCAGGTCCAGACAGCGCTGAGGAGCAGACCCCGCAGTCTCCAGGCTGCTTTGGGAAGAAGGGGCAGGAGAAGCTTGCAGCCTGCTGACAGCATTGGAGAGACCGTCTCTCAGATGTTGGACAGCTCCGGAGGGCTGTGGGCATTCTAAACTCTACTGGGGGCGCCTGGGGGGCTCAGTCGGTTAAGTGTCTGCCTTAGGCCAGGTCATGATCCCAGGGTCCTGGGATCCAGTTCCTTTGGGCTGCCTGCTCAGCGGGGAGTCTGCTCCTCCCCGTCTCTGCCCCCTCCCTCCACCAGCTTGTGCTCTCTCTCTCTCAAATAAATAAAATCTTAAAAAAAAAAAAAAAAATACGGGGTACTTTCCACAGCCCTTGGATCCCATTGATTTAGGAGTAGGGCGTTCATCTGACAAGCAGTGACTGTAGTGGGTATAACTCTGTCCTAGAAAAGTGTACATTTAAGTCCTCACCCTCGGCACCTGTGAACGTGACTTTATTTGTAAATAGGATCTTTGTATGTGTCACCAAGTTGCGATGAGTTCCTATGGGATTAGGGTGGACCCTGCTTCGATACCTGGTGGCCTTCTAAGAAGAGGATTTGGGATGTGACGACACAGTGACCCAGAAAGGGAAGCTGGAGTGACGTGTCTACAAGCCTGAGGACACCAAGGTTTGCCAGAAGCCACAAGAAGCTGGGACAGAGGCCTGGAAGGAACCTTCTGAGCCTCTGAAGGAACAAACCCTGCTGACATCTTGATTTTGGGCTCTGGCCTCCAGAGCTGTTGGGGAATACATTTCTGTTTTAAGCCACCCAGTTGGCGGTACTTTGCTATGGCAGCCACAGGAAATGAATCCAGGGACCAAGTGCCTGTGCCGGGCACTAGACAGATGCCAGGGAAGGCCCTTTGCTGGGAGGACAGGTGATATCCCTCTGCCCCAGGGAGCTCCTGCTCAGAGGCGGAAGGACTCTGAAAATCTGGGTGTTAGAACACAGGGGGTTAAAACACAATTCTCTGTAGAGAAAGACCCCATGAGCAGTGTGTATTTATGTCGTTGTGTTTTATGCCTTTGTCCTCGACTCATGTGCACCATGCCATTAATTTTCCTTTCATGTTTTGAGAAGAATGAATTCTGTGTTTCTCTCTGCTAAGCATTACCAACCGCAAGCAGCCAGCCCGTCCCACAGCAAGTTTCCAGAGCACGTGGGATTTGGCCATTCTCACTGCCTTCCTTCCCCGGTCATGCAGGCTTCGAGCACCGCCCTCGGTGGCTTGGTGGCCTTCACCACACCTGGCCCTGGTGCAGCCTTCTGCAGGTTCCCTCCACAACGAAGTCGTCAGGACACACTGGGACCTAAGACTTAGGCCGGATAATGCAGGCCTGATCAGTCCACGAATGGAAGCCAGTGGAGAGCAGGTCCAGCAGGGGCTGTCAGGAGCTGTGTGACATGCACAATGACCTGGGTCCTCCAGTCCTTCCATTCAGCATCCTCAGACTTGAGCCCCCAGGTTGGCTCCCGGCCACCCCAGGGTGGAGGGAGAGAGGTAGACATGAAGGAGGAAGGAGGAAGGAGGCCGAGAAGAAATGCCTTTTAGAAAGGCAACCAGCCGTGACTGCCGCAGACAAATTTCCGTTTAACTTACAGATCATCATTTCACAAGAAGCACCAAATTATAAAATTTTAAATAAAATTAAAGCAGAGAATAATAATATTATCCATAATAATAGAATAATAATAGCAATAAAACGGAACTAATATAGCAGGTGCAGAAATCACTTATCATGATCAAAATTCCCTTAAAAGCCCTCAGCATGGCCTCAGGTACGGGATTCGGGGGCATCTTGTAAGCAACCACGTGCCAAGAGTCAGAGGGCACCCGAGCGCTGAACGGGGTCCCGGGCAATGCGCAGAGTCGGCAGTGACCAGCACTGCTCAGACTCTCTGCACCGCTTACACGAGAAACCTACAGTACTTGTCTACCCTCTCTTACAAAAACCTCAAATGCTACAAACTGCAAGCCAAATGTGACGTTCCAGAGGTCTGGCATCGACAGGAATGTTTTAATTGAAAAGTAAGCTAATGGGTAGACTTGTAAAATTCTGTGAAGTAAAAAAGATGTTTTAAACACGCAGGGGCAGGAAGAAAAGGATTCTGCAATAGTAATAGCTCTATTCCATTTTAATATTTTTGAACGTAGAGGTGTGTTTTAATCCCGTTCCAGAGAAAGCAAGATTTATTGCTGATTATGTGGTGGTAACAAATGGTATTGGAAGTGCTGTAAACACTACTCTAGCATGCATTTTATTTTTTGGTGCTATCTTTCCGCTTCTGGTTGAAAATAGGAATAAATTAAATATGATTGCACGGGACTGCTTTATGCTTGCTCAAGAGTGCTTGCGGTTGGTGTCGATCCATAACAAACCTATTTTTCAAAGGGGGATGCCAGAGGTGGGGTTCATTCTTCTAAGTACCCTCAGTGCTAAGCTTATCATTAGGGTACGTTTTGCAGTTCAGACCGAAATTAGCAAGTGTTATTATAGAGTTTCAGTGATTTGGCTAAGAAATGGCTCCCTTTAGAACAAATGCTCTTTCTTCAACCTTCCAAAGTCAGTTATCATTTTTAAAGCAGCTTGACCTGGAAGCATGCAGCTAAAATTGTGGGGACTGTTAATGACAGTTTTATTGGGCACTATGCTTATGGTTCACATTTTGAGGTCTGTATGTAATTGATCTTTCTCCCCTACATGAGAAACACAGCAATAAGCTGGTTGCAGCACCACATTATAGATATAGAGAAATAATAATGATGTCACCTTGAGATTCAAAGATCGTGGAATAGTAATAGTCTCCTAGCTCATTTCTCCCAACTGTGATGACCTCCCCAATACTAAATCTTAACAGTCTCAGCATTATTTTTGAATTATTCATGCTAGCCTTTTCCCTCACTACAAAATCAAGGAAAATGAATGCATCATGCTCTGTCAGCTCCACGGGTATTTTGGTAAAAATAAAATGTTATTTGGTATCACACATACAAAAAAAAGGGTACCATAGTACAGGATCATGCTTACCTTGAATAGGAAAGCACACACACAAACAAAAAAATGTCATTTGTGAGGAAAAAGAGCGAGCAACTGTTCCCATCAATTCTGAATCGATCACTGGCTAATCATGTTTGGGTTACCTAGAGGGTGAGGTGTCTATGGCTTTAAATAAAAGAGTGGATTTCTATCTGCAGTCCAGCCCCCAAACTACACTAAGAACTAAGTAACATCAAGAAATTTGCACGCCCTCTATCCTGGCCAGTTCTCACCCATGTTAAACTTAAAGCTTTTGCTTTTGAAATATCAAATCAGCATATATTTCTTATTTTAATTCAAATTATGTGGAGATAGCAGCTTGACAGCTCTCCTAGTCTGGCCAGAGCGCTACAGTTTTATTCTGGTGACGGATCTCATAAAGAGCGCGTGTGGGAATAAAATAAAATGCACGTAACTGTAAAGTCAGGCAGGTACCCTGATCCATCTGTAGCTCTTGACCTTTAAGTTCATGATGAAAAACAAATGTTAAGCTTTCAGAAGACAGGAGTATCCCTGGCTTTGCTGGGTGGTGTGCACTGCCTCACAGACTGTATTAATTTAGTGTGGCATCAATAACCTTGAAATCAGGATTTTGCACTAAAAACCCAGGTTTATGTTTATTCAGAAACCGAAGGGAAAAAAAAAAGGCAACTTTATTTAAAGGAGCCCTCAGCGGCAAGTGGGCGAGTGCTGTTCACCACTCCAGATTTTTGGAGCCGCTCGCTGGCTTCCATGGTAACAGATACTTAAGATGATGAGGACCCAGAGATGTTCCTTAAAGAGTCTTTTCATTTTGCATATAATTCTAATTATAGATGAGATTTGCTTGTTCGGCTACCTAGACCTGGAGAGAGATCGTGGTCAGTGACTCCTCTGTCATGCCCCCCAGGCTCCAGGTCCCTCAGGAAGGAGACAGAGCATTCTTTTGTTGTGCATCATGGGCTTTTTTCTCATTAGCAAAATGTATTTCTTTTTCTGCTAAAGAAAGAAATAGAAATCACTCATTCCCCCGGCTGGACTCTAGTCACAAGCCCGTTCAGGATGATGAATAGCAGCGATTCTGCCACGAGTCCTTCTTGCAGACCAGGCTCTCCACGGCTCCTGTTCTGACGGCAGAACCTGCGGCCACATCTTCCTACTTGCCCTGCGAGCACATTTATAGCAGGTCTGCTGGGATCACACAGTACGTTCAGAGTCATCCAAGATTGCATTACGTTCAGCATCGAGTTCGTGGTCAGTACGTTCCATGATATTCCAATTCTCTAACGCTTAGTGTAATAGGGTCAGTTGTTGACAAAATAACCAGTATTTTGTATTTTCCACTGCTATTGATATCTCGGCAGAAAAGGAAAGAAAGAAGGAAAGAAGGAAAGAAAGAAAGAAAGAAGAAATAAGAAAGAAAGAAAGAAAGAAAGAAAGAAAGAAAGAAAGAAAGAAAGAAAGAAAGAAAGAAAGAAAGAAGGAAGGAAGGAAAGAAAGAAAGAAAGAAAGAAGGAAAAGGAAAAGAAAAGAAAGAAAAACAGGGAGAGCACAGTTCCGGTATTCTCTCCCAGGAAGAACAGTAAGGCTGCTCTGAGTTAAGGCTTCCCTGCCCAAGGAAAAAGAAAATGCTCTCTTCAAGGTTTTAGGTGTTCCCTGAATTTGAATCCAATACAGCCTTTAGCTGGATGAGCCCCACAGTGGGGTCAGAGGCTCGTCCCAAGGAGAGATGAAAGGGCTTCCCTCCCCTGGAGCTGAGGGGGAACAGTGGGCCTGGGGGAGGTGATCCTGGAGGTGGATGATACAGATGGGCCCCGGTCCCCTCACAGTGGCCTGGAGGTAGGATTGTCAGATAAAATTCAATGTGTTCAGATCATTGTGCATTTCAGATAAACTATACAGACAATATTTGGGACATGTTTATACTAAAAAAAAAAAGCTTTTTGCTAAACCTAGCAATGTTAGGAGGCCACAGCAGAAGCTGAGATGGGCTGGCTGCCTGGGACTGGGCCTGAGCACCTTGGCCTTGCCCCCGCTGGGAACGTCCTGGGGCAAGCCTTCTCCCAACTGCTAGTCTCCCTCTATGCCGGTCATCTAACAGGAGGTTCCGAAGTGTCTTCTTCCTCAGGCTGTTCCATTGCTCTGTGCTGGCACCTCCCTGCCTCTGAGCAGGCTACAGCTCCATTCTGGGGTCTAGAATGGAGGCCTTTCTAGAAAGACTGGACAGAATAGGGCAACAGCCTGGCCAGACCAGCACCTACCCAGGCTCTTTCTTGGCAACCCGCAGAACCTAGTTAAGACTCACCTGTTCTCCGGGTCTGCCAGTCTTTATTTGTTACAGAGGGGTCTATGCCAGCTCAGGGTTTTGCAAACAACAGAGCCACGGGCACCCTGCGCCACCCTCTTTAGTAACCAGCCTGGCAACACCTTTGTCTGCTTAGAAGATGGATTTCAAATTCCATCAGAAGATGGGATTCTTCTGCCCCCAGGATTCTGCTGGAGGCCGCTGGACTGAGGGATCCCCGGCCCCCCTCAGCCCTTCCACATGCATTGACCTTGATTCCCGGCTGGAGAACACTTTTTTTTTTTTTTTTTCAGTTTTGTTCCTTCAATAAACATTTGCTCGGCATCACCGTGTGCTAGCATACCCCAGCGAATAAAGCAAAAAAAGCCTTTGCCTTCACGGGGCTTCTCTTTAAGTGGGAAGGTCAGCAAACACAGGCGATGACCCAGTCAGTTAGAGAGCACTTGGGTTCCGGAGAAGAATCAGAGCAGGCTTGGGAGGCTGGGTAGTCCGGGGAGGGGTGAAGATTGGGGGGGATGCAATTAAGGGTAGGGTCCTCAGGCGGGGCCTCCGTCAGAAGAAGGTATGGAGCTGAGACTTGAAGGAGGAGAGTTAGCCAGGGTGCTAGAAGGATCAGTGTTCAGGCAGAGGGAACAGCCAGTGCTGGGACCCTGAGGCAGTTTGGGGGAGTGACGCGGAGGAAGGTAGGGATATGGTCATGGGGGTAGGAGGGTAGAGGCAGAGCCTGGAAGGGAAAGGAGAGGAGTGGAGCCAACGGGGGACACAGCGGGTTCTGCGCACAGGAGCCCCGTGTGCTGGCTGGATTGAGGTCTGTTCTGGCTGCTATGCTGGGAAAAGTCTGCAGAAAGGAGTAGAGGCCATGAAGCCCATGCCGAGCCACCAGGTGACAGATGATGGCGGAGATGACGGGCAACGTGGGCCAGCAGGTGTAGTCGCCACAGCAAGCGCAGGGCAAAAAACATAAAAAAAAAAGAAACATATGTGATCCGTGGGCCCCAGACTACGAGCCTGAATCGAGCCAGCAAACTGTTACATGTTCGCTGTCCCCTTGCTTTCGTGATGATGACATAGAAAAACAAGGGGAAAGCCATGGTTTTTGTAAGGTGGAAAGTTGGCAAAGTGTCAATGGTTGAATTTAATGCTACTGCACTAGTCTGAGGGTTCTATTCGTCAGTCAACAATGCTTGAAAAAGGGGAAAAAAGACATCTATAGCTTACGAATTAATATATGCTTTTTCCATCGATTTACATTTCATGCTCCATTTCAATATAATCCTTAATTATGTATGATCAAGATTTTCACATAATTTGTCTTCTAGAACCAAAAACTAAATTGCAGTCAAGTGTACGAAATTCGAATATATTTTTGTCAAAAATGTAAATCAAATGTAAAAAATAGTTATTTTTCATGATTTCAAAGATGACTTTGCTTCTAAAACTCAAAATTAGCTATTAAAATTAAAAAGCCAGATATTTTAATTATTGGATTAAATTTAATTAAAGCTGAAATTTTTATTTAATTTTTTGAGTGATTAATTAAAATTATGAAATATTTTGATACAATGAAACTATCATGACTCTGGGCATTGTTCACCCAGTTGCCAATGTAAATAAACAGTATCTCGGGCCATAGGTTATATCTAGACTTACATGTACACAATTTTGACACTATGAATTGTCTAATGTTGCAAACCTTTGCTCCTTAGCAACCAGGTGTCACTGTGATGAGTGCCATGCTCATGTGTGAGTACCTTTGGAATTACAAATCAGGATAGGAAGACAAGCAAGAAAATCGACACCGACCACTACTGGGGAATGATACTTCATTATGCAAGAAGCTCTTGATTCCTGCTTAAAAGAAGGATTTAACAAGTTAATACATTGTATTTGGTCTTACCAAAGCTCCTTGCTGCTCAAACCCTCCCTCCACTCAGAACAATGTGTGTCTCCAACCCCAGCTGCACAAACCTCCATGGCTCTCAGAGGATGACTAGGACAGACATATGGGGGGCCTGAGCCCGGAATGGTGTCAGGCTTGAGAGATCATTGCCAAGCCTCGAATCACAGATGCTCTTGAGAAAGCGGTGTATAGGTGTGTGTGTTCACTCACATACAGTCTTGTTCAGTATGAGGAGCACTCTAAGTAAAGAGCCTGCTGAAGTGTCCCTTTGGCCCAAGTCCATGGGCAGTACCACCCGGATGGCAGGACTTGCCATCATCTGAGATGGGGAAACTGTGGGTGAAGTACTTTCAGGTGGGGGTGGGAGGGTGTAAAGATCAGGAATTTGGGTTTGCAAATGTTGAGTTTGAAATGTCTTTTGGTTATCCAGAGGAAAGTTGGTTGGCAGCAGCATGAATGGGTCTGGGTTTTGTAAGAGAGAAAAGTGGAGGGAGCTGGGCTGGAGACATGCATCCATCGGCAAGCCATCAGCACACGGATGTTCTGTAGTGCCCTGGACTGCAAGGGACTGCCAAGGAACTCATATAGAAGAGAGGCCAAGGACTGAGTCCTGGGGCACCTAATATCTAGAGTTGAGGACAAGCACGTTAGAATGGTTATCAGTAAAACAAACAAACACAAAACAGAAGTAACAAGTGCTGGTGAGGATGTAGAGAAATTGGAACCCTTGTGCAATGTTGGTGAGAATGCAAAATGGTGTAGCCTCTATGGAAAACAATATGGCAGTTGCTAAAAAAATGTAAAATAGAGTTATTATATGATCCAGCAATCCCACTTCTGGGTTTGTACCCCAAACCAAAAGCAGGGTCTCACAGAGATATTTACAATTCATTCCATAGCAGCATTACTCACAATAGCCAAAAAGGTGGAAACAACACAAGTGTCAATCACCAGATGAATGAATAAACAAAATATAGGATATCCATACAATGGAATATTATTCAGCCTTAAACAGGAAGGAAATCCTGACACCTGCCATGACATAGATGAACCTTGAGGACATATGCTCAGTGAAATGAGTCAGTCACAAAAGGACAAATATTGTATGATTTCACTTATATGAGATACCTAAAATAGTCAAATTCACAGAGACCGGAAGTAGCATGGTGGTTTTCAGGGGCAGAAAGAGGGGGAATGAGGAGTTTTTGTTTAGTGGGAACAAAGTTTCAGTTTTGCAAGATGAAGAGTTCTGGAGATGGATGGTGGTGATGGTTGCATAACAATGTGAACATATTTAATACCACTGAACTATACACTGAAAAATGGTCAAAATTTTATGTTATGTATAGTTTACTAAAATTTTAAGAACTAAAAAAAAGAGAGAGAAATATTTTTTAAAAAGAAGAGTTGGGGGATGCCTGGGTGGCTCAGTGGGTTAAGCATCTGCCTTCGGCTCAGGTCATGATCCCAAGGTCCTGGGATCAAGTTCCGCATCGGGTTCCCTGCTCTGCGGGAGCCTGTTTCTCCCTCTCCCTCTGCCTGCCGCTCCCCCTGCTTGTGCTCTCTCTCTCTCTCTCTGATAAATAAATAAATAAATAAATAAATAAATAAATAAATAAATAAATAAAATCTTTAAAAAAAAAAAAGAAGAGTTGGGGACAAGATGAGGACCATTTCCAGGGACAGGGAAGGAGGGAGCCACGGCCTCCCTTTGGCTCAGGCCAGGCTACTTCCCACGGGGCTCTGGCTCCCTGAGGCTGGGCCAGCATCTATGCAGCCCAGAGTGACACTCTCATTGGGAGGCGTGATTCTACGGATGTAATGATGTTTCCTCCCTGTGGTTCTACGCTTGTCGCATCTGCTGCCGGTCGCTGTCTTTCCTGAGGTTGCTCTCCCATTTTGGCTCCCACGTCACAGTCTGTTGCCCACACGACTTCTTCCTCAGTCCATGGACACACACCTGGCCCATCTCTCCTCTCTACCCCACTCACCTGCTATTTCAACACTTGTGCCTAAATGATTCTAAACCTCATTCTCTTGTGCCACTAATATCATTGTTTCAGATGGGGCGCTTCGTCCTTGCCAGCCAAATGACAAATGATTTTTTTCAAGATGAATGATGAATGAATGAGTCAAAGATCCAGATGATAGAAAAGGGAGTATCTTCTTCTTTCTTACTCATCTTGAGTCTGCTTCCTTCTCACTGTGCCCACAGTGGGTGCACGACCTGTGGATGATAAAGAGGAAGGAAGAACGGAAGGACCAGGAAGAAGAGAATAAGAGTGCTGGTCAGTAGATATGGGCTTCTCACTAGAAATAGTAAGAAGCTCAGCAAGTATTTAAGTGGTTAATACCCCACCCATTTCAATATCCGAACAGTAGCTCTTATTTGGAGACGACGTAGATGCAAGGAAAATAAATGTCTTCCTTAGTTGTCTTTAGGCAGTGTCGATGAATATACCTCCAGCACCTATAACCATATACCCATGGGGACCTCTTTAAGATATAGCCCAAGAAGTGGTGCCTGGGTGGCTCAGTCCGTTGAGCATCAGACTCCTGATTTCAGCTAAGGTCATGATCTCAGGGCCCTGGGATCAAGTCCTGCATTGGGTTCCGTGCTCAGCAGGGAGTCTGCTTGAGGATTCTCTCTCTCCCTCTCCCTTTGCCTCTCTTCCACTCACGTGCATTCTCTCTCTCAAATAAATCAATCTTTTTAAAAAGAGAGAGAGAGAAATAGTCCAAGAACTCAGTTTCAACACAGGACCTCAGATTGTATGGTCTGAGTTACGGATGGTGCAGAAGTGAGTTAAAATAGCCAGCCCATGTGTTAAACGATCCTGAATGCCTTTAAATACCAGTTAATGTTATATGTCACCTTGACTCTGCCACAGGTGCCCAGATACTGAGTTAAATATTTTTCTGGGTATTTATGAGGATGTTTCTGGATGAGATAAGCATTTGAATCAGTAGACTGAGTAACACAAATTGCCTTCCTCATTGTGGGTAGGATTCATCCAACCCGCTGAAGACCTGAATAGAACAAAAAGGCAGAGTAAGGGAAAATTAACTCAGCCTGACTGTCTTGGAGCTGAGACAATTGTCTCCTCCTGCCTTTGGACTCAGACTCAGGCTAGGAGTAACCATTGGCTCTTCTCCCGGGTTTCCAGCTTGCCAACTGCAGATCTTGGGACTCCTCAGCCTCCGTAATCTCATGAGCCAGCTGTATGTGTAGATATGCGTGATATGTAGACATACGGTGTATATATAGATCATACACAGCATAATTTGTGGGAGTTTTGTGTTACTGTTGACATTACTTTTCCAGTTATTATAGTGTTAGACTTGGATTGAGAAAAAGTGCATGGATGCTCTCATGACCACATTGTGACATGTTTTAAACTGAAGAGTTGCTTGCACCAACATTGCTTCCCATGTTCACTGCCCAGGGATTTTATCCATGTGGTCAATGTGGTGTCAGGCTACCAGAGCAAAATCATTGCTATTTGACTTTCAACTGTGAAATTTTGCAGTAATATTATGAGTTGCTCCCCTTAACAATTGTCTGGCTTACAAACTCCCGGGAAGGTGAGAATGATTTAGAGTTTATGGGGAGTAGTGGAGGTTAATCATAAGAACGGGGCTGCTGTGAAGGCCAAGGGGCATTGACAGATTGTGTTCTCTTCTCCTGTTCTGATTTTCCTTATTTTCAGCCTGACATCCTTTTTTTTTTTTTCTTAATAGATTTGCTTTGAGTTTTTGCACATCTACAAAATCCATTTGAAAACATGATGGGCAGAGAATGGAAATGATTTTATGGTTGGAAATGATTGTACACAGATTTTTTTTTTAAAGCAGGGGTTTATAATTGTGCATTCAGAAAGAGCCACAGTCGGGGCGCCTGGGTGGCTCAGTTGGTTAAGCGACTGCCTTCGGCTCAGGTCATGATCCTGGAGTCCCTGGATCGAGTCCCACATCGGGCTCCCTGCTCGGCAGGGAGTCTGCTTCTCCCTCTGACCCTCCCCCCTCTCATGTGTTCTCTCTCATTCTCTCTCTCTCAAATAAATAAATAAAATCTTTAAAAAAAAAAAAAAAAGAAAGAAAGAGCCACAGTCTTCATATTAATGAGCTTGCCCAGTTTAAGAAGAATTAGATGAAGTCAAAACATTGGGCCCAGAGGTGGAAAGCCTGTTTCTGTGACATTGTCGGCAGCTTAGGGAGGTCTTCCCAAGGAATTCTCTTCTGTAAATGGCAGCTTGTAATCGGCATTGGGTTTCCAGGCAGTGGAGTGATAGCAGAGACCGGTCCCAGTGAAAATCCCCCCATGGCATGGTGCAGATGCCATTTTCATAGGGAGTCCTGATCTCACACCCGTGTACGCGTGTGCACATGCACACACACACACACACACTTAAATAGAAAAATAAATTAGAAGGAGCCAATAATTACTGTATTATTATAGCTTTTGCATATGTATCTTCCCCATAGATTTGATAAGGAAAAAAAAAAAGACTTTAAAACCCTTGTCATGATTTGAGGCCTTTCTCCGGGAGGTTTCCCTTGCTCGTTGGCATGAGTTGGCCACTATCCTTGTCCCCTGTGCTTTGGAGAGAGCCAGTCCTGTCCCAGGTGGGATACATGGGTGACCAGTGCTCACAGCCAGAAACCCTAGACTTACTGTCCACATCCTTCTCTGGCTCAAGAACCTATGCGGGCTCCCTCTGGCTACTGCATCCAGTCCAACATTCCCTCGACTTCCGGATCCCCACAGACACCCTAGCAACCCCACTTTCATCCTAGACCAATTTTCCCCTCCCCACTCTTCCCTGAGTCCCAGCCTAATTTCCCTGTCTGCTCTTTGGGGTCCCGACTCTGTACAGAGGCCTTCCTGGCTTCTCAACCCATGGAGTTTAGCCTATAGCATTAGCTCTTAATTGTCTCATGGGTCATTTGTTCATTTCTGTGTTCGTTTGTTCATCAATTGTTTATTAAGCCCCTCATGCATCAGACACTGTGTTGGGTGCCGAGGAGACACGGGAGGGACACAAACTAGCCTGGCCCTGGGTCCCCTTGCTTCGGGGTTTGGCTGGAGCCCTGAGCTCCCTGTCTGTACTGAGCTCTCATCTGCTTGACCTTGGGCATGTGCAGCCTGATCCGTGTAACAGAGACGGGTTACAGCCTCTTGAAATTATCCAGCTTTGAGATGGTGTAGACTTAGATGGAAGCCCTGGTGGAAGGACAGGAGCAAAGCACAGACCGAGTCCTCCTTCTTAGTGTGTTTATTTAGGATGAAACCACCAGTGGCATCAGAACAGCAAGAAAGTGGATTTGCACCAGAGTTTGTGTTTTCAATTTTGTCTATTGTTCTTTTATGTAATCAATTAATTCTGACCATTTAGATCCACCAAGTATATGCCTGGGCTAGAGATCCACATAGCAACAGGACCAGTACTGCCGTCAATGAGCTTACAGTCCAGTCGTAGAGGAAACACTGCAGGGTCGGCCAAGGTCGGAACCGTGTGGAGCGGCGCGGCTGCTGGGGGTTTTCCACAAAGACCCGGCGCCTGGAGGCAGGCTAGTCTCAGTGAGATGCAGAAAAGGCCACTGGGGGCCAGGCTTGGAGTCAGGAGAGAGGAGACAACTGGCTCTTGAAGTTTCTATAAGAAGAATCGATGACGGATGTGAAGGCATCTGAACGCTGATAAAGCACCACACGTTGTACGTGTCACAAGATTCTACAAGCGTCTCCGTGTGATCCTTCCTGATTCCAGCCCCTGGCGTGGTTAGGGGTGACTGTTACAGGCATTTCCGCTCACTCGATCCCACGCGCTTGCAAACCTTCAGTGAGTCAGGTATGATTATCTCCATTTTGCAGGCAGTAAGACTGAGGTTTTGTGAGGCTGAAAAATGAACAGGAGGCAAAAGAGCCAGGAAACACTGTACCTGGGATGAACGGCCATGTCTCCAGCTTCCCACCCGGTTATGACGCTACTGCTTTTGTCTCCTTGTGCCACCAAAACAAACTAAGGCATTTAATTATTTAAAGGTTATTTTTGGCTCCGTAACAAACACAAGGTGGAAGTCTCTGTTGGCAGAGTTGGGCTCACAGGGAGCTAAAATTCATCAGTTCCAACCGCTGGACAAAGAATTCAGGGACACCCTGAAAACACTAGGTGTAGCCATTGACCCTTGGTGGGGAGGAGGAGGGAACACACCTAGAAAATGTGGCATTTGGTTCCTATTTAAAAAAAATAATAATCTTAGTACCGAGTATCTTTTGAATTAGACATTCAAATAATTTTACTTTCTGCTTAAGGATCATTTTGCTTAAGAACAAAATAAAATGTGGATGCATGAACATTTTATGAAAGCATAATCATTACATAGCATCAGATTATGTGCCAATTATTTTCATTTCTAGGTTATTAGAAGTTTAGGGATGAAATTAAAAAAGAGAGAATTTAAAATAAACTCCCAACCCTTCAGTTTCCAAAATGAGATTTATAAGTCTGATGTTGGTAAATGTGTACTTTGCAGTGTTTATTAGATCATCTTGATTTCCGAGGACATCACTTAGAAGCATCGCATTTGTCGAAACTACGAGTTTTAACAGCTTTGTGGATTGAGGGGCCTCTCATCCTTCTTCATTTTCTCTGCTTTCTTGTCTGTGCACGGAGTTTTCATCAGACCCAGTGGGACAGGAGCTCAGAGCCCATTTCTGTGGTTCTCAGGGCGTTTCCGCGCCCCTCGGAGGGCCCCGCTCTCTCCTCTGGGCGCCGTGATGTCATCTGTCAAAATTCTAACCGGCTTCTCGCTTTGTCTTCGAGTGCTGAGCCCCGGTGCATTGTTCTTCACAGCAACACCAGTTCCAGAGAACAATTAAGGATGCTAGCTTCCTGGGATCGGTTCTGAAATATTTTCTCTTGCTGAGAATTTTTGAGGAAGGGCTAGGAAAACGCACATGCGGACCTTTTCTCGATAAGCCGCAGAACCAGAACGGGCCTTTTGATAAATGCTTTCTGGTAGTTGTCTTTAAGGAGCTAATTTTTCAAGCCGAGAGGGAGAGAAAAAGAGACAGGAAGAGAGAGAGGTTTCTAATTTTTCAGGTACCTCATGACTTAACGGAGGAAAACAGATAATTTCACGAACGTATTTTGGCACATCTGAAACCATGTCTGCTTGGTTCTGGGATAAAGTCAACGTCCCTTGGTTAGTAGCAGAGGTATTTTCGTTTGGAGAATTGGATTATTTTTGAATTCTACTTATTATACTAAATTGAATACCATATTATGAAATCCATTTCAACTTTTATGGACATCCCTGCCTCCTCCAGGGGCTTCTTCAGGCATTTGGTTTATTGGAAAAGAGTCATTTATTCCCTACAACGAGGCCCACGGTGCTGGCACATTACAGCAAAGAAAATAAGCCACAAAATTCAAGTTCTTATTGTGGAATAGTCTCAACTTACATGATTTTCTTAAAATAATGGAAAACGTTAGTATATGACATCCCAGGGAAGGGAGAGGATTCTTGCATCTCTAATCAAAATGTTATCACCCCAGAAACATGTTTGTAATATGACCTTTGTCAGCTGCTTCACACTGAAGAAATCCTTTCAAGAAGGCAAAGTTTCCAACGAAGCATCACAGGCTGGAAGAAATTCTTGGAAAAGAAATTGCATTTTCAACAAGAGAGCCTCCCCGGCCGAGGCTGCGCTCCGGAGATCGCCAGGGCCCTCTTGCCGTTCTCTTAAACTGTCAAAGTTTGGCTCCTTTTGGATTTTTGAACAATTCAAAAAAGATACTTTCATAAACAGTTTCATAAATGACAACATATCTAATTCCTTGGCTTTTGAACACCGAGCTGAGTACAGAACAGGGAGCTGACTGAAAATGTCTCCCGAAGCCATCAAGCAGTCTAGAAGGTAAGTTGCCAAGCTGTTGACACAGACAGCGAGGATGGAAATTCGCTAGTAGCACGCTAGGCCCTCCTCCTGCGCTCCGCTTGGCCTGACGCTCGCTGATTGGCGCAGTATATCTTGATGTTAGTATCCCATTTCAGAAATGTTCTGACATTATCTATTTGGAAGTTTGAAAAATATTATAAAACTCCCAACGCATCTGAGCACACATTTCAACAGAGCAATCACAATCCCCATCTCCACTGATGCAAGATGCAGGCTCCAACCCAATTCCAACAGCTTCATTTCTCAGTCGATGGGAATCTGAAAATCTTGCTGTGGGTAAGAAAATTAGGAGAGGCTGTCTCCTTCCTGCCATCAGCCTCGTCCCTGTCATCAACCACCTCCTGGGGCTCAGCAAGCATAGGGCATTGGCTGTAGAATATGTGGGAAGCAATGAACATTCAGGAACGATGAGTTGGAAAAAAGTTTTGGTGGCAGAACTGTAAGGAAAGGAGACAGTGGGATAGGACCGTGACGGGAGACAGGTATGACCATACACATGGTCGCTCGGAGCGGATGGAAAACGGCAATCAAATGGCTGTCATTTGTGCGCTTGTGTTGTTTTTTTTTTTTTAAGATTTTATTATTTATTTGAGAAAGAGCAAGCAAGCACGAGCAAGGGGGGAGGAGCAGAGGGAGAGGCAGAAGCAGACACCCTGCTGAGCAGAGTGTATGATGCGGGGCTCGATCCCAGGACCCTGGGATCATGACCTAAACTGAAGGCAGATGCTTAACCGACTGAGCCACCCAGGTGCCCCCATTTGTGCACTTCTAATAAGATTCAAGTTCAGGTCACAAACACCAAAGCACATTGAATCAAAAGTGGGCTTTCCCATCACGAGCGTCTGGAGATTCTATTAATCTAAGCGCCTGTCATACTCTAGAATTAGCCTACCAATGCCCTAGCAGGGGGTGACCAGAAAACCTGCAAAACAAATGATTCCACCATCACCTTTAATTTCATATTTAGATTTCTTCCCATTTATTCTTATCACACAAGCAGGGGTAGATGCCAAGGCAAATGCTTGGTTACAATTTCTAACTTGTTAATAACCGAGTTATAGTTTCCCAGTCATCAGCATTCTCAAGTGTTGCAAATGAAAATCAGATTTGCAAGGGGGAGATGCGTGTGGGCCAGGCATCTCCCCTGTTCCCTCCTCAGACCAAGAAAGACAAGTTTTTAATCAGCAGTCAACTCTACAGTCTTCGGAGTTGGTTTAAACTAAGTCAGCAACTCTCATTCTTTTATTTGAAGAACAAATAGCAGGATAAAATTCCTAAGCCCTAGAAATACACCATCATAACTTGCCACCAAAAGATTTTAAATTCCTCAATTCAAAAATGCTAACACGCAATCTTTTCTCTGTTTCTCTCTCTTTCTCTCTCTCACTCCCACCTTCCCTCTCTCCTCTCTCTCTTCTCTTTCCTTCTCCCCCGTGCCCACCTCAATCCTATATGCTGAGGAAGTGGGAATATTCTCAGGAATATCGGCCCTTGGGGATCAGTAAGTCCATGCAGGTAAGTTCTGTTCTGCCATTTCACAGCTGAGTCGCTTTGGACAAGTAACTTGACCATTTAAACCTCACTTCTCTTCCCTATTAAATGGGTGTACTGACCCTCACCTCACACACTTGTGAGTTTTTAAAAGGATAACACATATAAAAACAAGTACAGAGGGTACTTAGAGTGCTCAAGATTCTTGGTAGCAAATGACAGGAGCCCCACTCAAACTTGTTTATTCAAACAAAAGATTTCATTGTCACACAGATATAAAAAGTGCAGAGGTGGCTACCCTCAGATCTGGCTGGATCCAGGGGCTCAACAGTGGAGTCTGGGCCGGTTCGCTTTACTCTATGGGATTCCCTCCCTGCCAAGATGGCGATGACGCAGAGCCGCCGAGTCTCCGCCGGGTGACCCAGCAGGAAGGAACTGAACATGTGTGTAGACAAGAGCCTGACTGGTCCAGCACAGTGCCCTCGGGAAGATTGGCCATACAGGAAGGATACAGTAGGGCTTGAGGGCAAGAGTCATGGATGTCCTCCACGAGTCTCAGTAAGGGCAGTTCTCACTTTCCAACTCCTTCTACGAGTCAGAGACACAGTAAACCCCAGGGAAATATTCTAACTCTCATTGCTGTGTGACCTTCTCAAGTTACGCAGCCCACTTCCTAACAAAGTCCTGGCTTTGGGCTGGCTTCCTTCATGTGCATCAGGAAGAGCCCACCCCGCAGGGCCCCTCCCTGGGGAGTGGCCACATCCAGGTGCCCAGGACTCTTCTCCCTCCCCACCAGGAATGACAGCTCTATTATGTTCCTGTCCAGAGGCTTCATGGACCAAGGAGGCTGCTAATGTGACAGATGGAGGGCCACTCCACGGACCTCACCCTGTCATTCCTGACTCTCCAGATGGAAGTGGATTATCTCTGCTAACAGAAATTCAGACGACTGAACAATCAGACAGACAGCCACCGCACCATCCTTACCACCAGTTTTGCTGCTCACGTGGTGACCTTTTTTCCCACTTTACCTCATCCTATTTTAAATCAATGGCTCAGTGCACCCAGGGCTGGAGCGAAGAAGTGCCCCTCAGGGGGGAATCCAGCCACTTTTTCTTTTTCAAATTAATATTTTTGGAGGCTGAGACAGAACGTCTGGTGTGGCTGGTTTTCCTGACTTGATTTTCATTTGTAGTTTCCCAGGTAGAGGCAAACGAGGACAAATCACAATCTCAGCATCCAAATCCCCACGTCTCTTGCTTTAATTTCCAAGTCACAAAAAATGCAGGCACTTCTGGCTCATCCCAGAAGGACAGAGGAGGGGGGGAGACCCCCTTCCTCCTGGTGGCCCAGGTGCACACTCCCCAGCACTTCACACCACTTAAAAGATTCTGCCCAAACTGCCAACAATGTGTTACAAACAAAACCCTGCCCGAAAATGGATCAAAAACACTTTGTAATAAGTGTAGGAGCCGCTTTCAAAAGGGCCAACGTCTGACAAAATCCCCAGTCCTGAGTGATCAACACTCAAATAACCCAACATAGTTTGGGAAAACCTATCCCAAAGCTTCTACATTTGAAGAAGTAGCTCTCTACACCAATCTATCCACACACATACACATCAGAAGAGTTGCCTTTGATTCACTGGTTTTCATGTATTATACACATTCCCCAGATATTCAGTTTACCTGGTCACCACATTTCGGAAGGAAGAGTTGTATAAGATTTGGGATCATCTTTGTCCAACAATTGCTGGATAATGGACCCAAATGCCACAAATACCAGTGGTCCTTTACCTGCATGTGTGTTTCCCCTAAAAGAAAGAAGGTGCCATTCATTTTCTCTTTCAGGACTTTCCTTACATCACCCCTTCAACACCAGCAGATCTCCTGACTGCTCAAAGTGGGGACATCCACAGCACAAAGCTAGGCTCACAGGGGCTCTCAACAAGGGCTTGTTGAAAGGGTCCCGGCTTTGCACCCTCACGACCCCTAGCACATCTTCCAGGCAGATGCTCACCGCTCCCGATTGCACACCGCATTTCTGAATCTCTCTATACCACCCAACTGTGGGTGCCTTTGGCCCTCATGACCCCTGCCTCCCTCCTCCTTTCCTCCAGAATGCCCCCCCCAAAACATCAATCATTAGTTGGCTGTACTACCCAGATCCTAGGTGACAGCTCTTGGCTCCAACCCTTACAGGAATACTAGGGCTGGGAAAATCAATTGTGTTAATCGGCAAAACTCTCCACTGGAGATGCTATCCTAAAAGAAAACCACATGTAAAACACTTAAAGAGGGGAGCTCTGTAATATGGTTCTTTTGTTATACGACCCTCGCACGTTTGTCCGGAGTTTGGGGCTTTCAAACCACGCAAGGTTTAATGTGATCATTAAAAAACCCCTTCTTTTCCCAAAGGCAGGGTAGTAAGGATTAAGTTTGACTACTGAAGACAGCTTTGTTGTAAATGGTCTCTAATGTCACAAAAGTAGCTTGGAAAGAAAGGCTTATTAAACAAATTTCTTGGGTTGCAAATCATTGGAAGCAATCGCATGTCATGTTCATTTGTTTAACCTGAAAGGTATCCATTTGGATGTTTAAAGAAATGATGCAAATTAACATTGTTCCCAGTGCCCACAAGAAAGCTGGCTGGTCTTAAAGGACATTCAGGGAGGCCCCTTGAAGAAGTCAGACTGACATTGAGCATACATTCCTGTGTTTTTCCACCTCTTTTGCAAAAAAAGTCATTCATGGGAATCTGCAGAAGAAGGGGATATGATTTATGAATCTGCAGATGGGGAAACCCCAAAGGAGCCTTGTCCACCTCGTCCAGGGCTGTCATCCTACAAGTGGATTAGTCAGGTGGATTATGCCATGAGAAGCTGACAGGACCACATCCCGAATCGCCTGACCTTGCGTTCCTCATGCCAAGTCATCTCCCAGATTTGGGGCTATCCTTGTGTTGCTTTAACCATAGAAAGTGCTCATAGGTGAGGATGCTGGTATAATGGGACAAAGGAATGAGGCATGGGGGAGCTTTTGAGAAAATGCTTTGAGTTTTTGAAAGTTATCATCAGGAGGAGAAGAATTTACCAGCAAGTGCAGGGAGTGTGGATTTTAGTTCTGTTCACTGGAGAGTCTGAGATGTCACATTCTAGAATCTTAGTCTTTGGCAGGGCCAGTCCTTGGCAGTGTGGTGGCCTTCTCCCAGTCCCCATTGGCTCTAAGACCTCTATTTGGCTCTTGACCTTGAATCCCCTTGTGAAGGCTGTTGCAGCAACCCCCAACCTCGCCAGCAAGGGCAACTGAGTCCTGCCAGCAGACCCAGGGGCTTGCATCTCCCCTGGATGCTGTACTCTCCTCTGTCTCTGTCTACCTCTCCCCAAGGCCACACAATCTCCCTAAAGGGCCGTAGGATCACCATGATGAACTTTCTTTCCTGGGATGGAAATCAGAGACACTAACACCACCTAGACTCTTTTTACTAATAACTTAGGGCATCATATTAAACTGTTATTCAGATAAAAAGCAAAGTAGGATTTATTTATTTTTATAAAATTAACATCACACCATGCTTGCTAAGATACCAGAAGTCATCCTGATTCAATTTTGGTGTTATTTTCCCTTTTCAGTTCTGTTGGGATCCCAGTTCTGAGTATATAGACTATAATAGAGTATAAGAAGACAGGCTTATTGTCATTGATGTTTCTTACTCCTACCCGCATGCCCTACACAGAGTAGATCATTATAAAAATCCTTTACAGATGAGAACATTGAGGATTAGAGAATTTGAATAAGTTTCCTGAAGTTTCACAGGGAGCCAATAGAAAAGACCAGAACAAGTGGCAAAGATGTTTTATTTCTCTTGCCTTCTTAGCTTAAGTGCTTATGGCTGCCTGGAGCAACAATGAGAAGGATTCTGAGGCTGTGTCCAGTCTCACTGGAGAAAAAGTACCTTGATTTGATTACCAGTGTGTACCCAGGGCCTACCTTCCACAAAGCAACCTTGTTTTGGTTCTTTGAACAAATTTTTATTAACAATGTTAATATGTTGAGCCATGCAAGTCACAAATATCCCAATAGAGGAGTTGTACACAGCGGGGGGAGGGGTGTGTGTGAAGATTTCTTTCCCATTAAGAAAAGAGAACCTAGGAGCCCCATAGATGGTTTAGAACATGTAGTCCTGAGATGGGACCAATGGGTGTGTGACGTCCCTTAAGCTTTGGGCGATACTCCCAGAGGTCCTTATGCCCACCAAGCTGGATACAATGTGTCTATAGTGTTTCCTAGGGCTGCCATAAAAGGTACCACAAAATGGGTGTCCAGAAAGAACACACACATATTGTCTCACAGCTCTGGAGCCCAGGAGTCTGAATCAAGGTGTGGAAAGGGCCGTGCTCCCACTGAAGGTTCTAGGGATGGGTGCTGCCCATGCCTCTCTTGTCCCAGGTGTTCCTTGGCTAGGATGCATCACTCTGCACCCCCCATCTTCACACAGAA
Organism: Phoca vitulina; assembly: GCF_004348235.1. Lineage (NCBI taxonomy): Eukaryota > Metazoa > Chordata > Mammalia > Carnivora > Phocidae > Phoca > Phoca vitulina. Next base: position 24,264,438 of record NW_022589731.1, read on the forward strand.
TTCTCCCCGAGTCTGTGTCTTCACCTGGCCTTCTGCTTACAAGGACACCAGTCATACTGGGATTAGGGGCCCACCCTATTGATTCACTGTAACTTGTTACCTCTGTAAAGATCCTGCCTCCAAATAAGGTCACTTGCTGAGTACTGGGGGTTGGGACTCTAACACATCTTTCTGGGGGAGCACAATTCAACCATAATAATGTCCACACAGCACCAAGCAATGCCTGGCACCCGTGTGCTCACTGAATAGCATCTGACACTGGCCTGGCTGCCAGGACCCAGGAGTCTGGGTGTGTCTAGGTCCTGGTGACCTGCAGGACCTGAAGAGCCCTGCAAGGCCACCTCCGGCCACTTCCGACCACAGGCACTGGAGACGGACCCCAGGCCCCTCTGCTCACGCATCGACCCGGATGGTGCCCGGAGTCCTGTCGGTCCCTGCCCTCTTGGAGACCCAGGCAGGCAGCCCGCGCTACAGGCACCTCCCCGCTAGGCAGAATCAGCAACACGATTAGTGGGAGCACCTGGCGCTGCATCTCCCCAATGCTCCCTGCAAGCGGCGTACCGAGCGCACCAAGGGGCACGGGGCTGACATTTGCTAAACTGAGGCACAGAGTGCGAGAGGTGGAGGAAGAAGCGCGGGGCCCAGGCAGCCAGGCAGGAGAGACCCTCCTGCGGGCCGGAAGACCGCGGCTGGGAGGCGCCGGGCGACCAGCGAGACTGCGCGGAGCGGGGTCAGCCCGGGCGCCGCCGCACTGGGCATGCTCCGAACCGGGCGAGCACTCGCGGGTCCAGCCCCATCCCTTCTCTTTAGGCCCCGCCCCCGCACCTCGGCCCTGCTTCCCGCACTTCCTGGCCCCGCCCCCTCTGGGCCCCGCCTCCGCGCGCTTCGGATCCCGCGTCCAGGTCGCGCTTCCGTCACGTCCAGGCCCCGCCCCACTGTGGCCCCGCCCCCGAGCGTCCCGGCCCCGCCCCCGGCCGTCCCGGCCCCGCCCCCGCGCCCCGGACGTTTTTGGGCGGCGCGCGCGCTCCTGTAGCACTTGGCATCCCTGCGCTCTCAGCTCCTCGTGGTCGGCGGCCCGGGCAACGCGGTGAGTGTCTGGGTTGCTGCCCTCCCGCCAGAGTCGGGGCCTTTCCTAGGATGAGCAGTCGTCTGGAGCTTGTGGTTCTATGGGCACCTTCCCCTCGCCTAGGTGTGGGGCCTGCCCTCATCCCACCCACTTGGCCCAGGCCCCACCTGCGCCCAGGTGCACCCAGGTGTGCCCAGGTATGCCCAGGTGCGCCCCGCCTACCCCAGATCTGGGGCTCCTGGACCAAGTTGCGCTGCGGTACCCCGGCCCGCTGTGGCCTGCTGTCCGCCCCTCCGCACGTCTAGTTGGCCAACACTTCGGACGCTCTCCCTGCGCAAGCTCCTGCCCTGCACCGCTGACCAGGGCGCGGTCTGCCTCCGCCTTCTGTTCCCAGGAAGCTCCCGGAGGCCCTACCCCGGTGCTGCTGCAGCGAGCCTTTAGCGTACTACTTGTACAGAATCCCACACCTTCTCTCCCGTGTTGAAGAGCGCCAGAGGAGGACCGCGTTCTGGGGTCCTCATTATCATGGCGTTTGTATTCGTTCCGCCCTAGTTGCCTCTGTAAACACTTAGAGTAAACAAGTGGGGTTTGAGAGCCGTTCACACTGGGCGCCATGATCCCCAAGTCGGTGATGATACAGGGGGGCAGCGTTCAAGACCGTGCATCCCTCAGCCCCGCCCGGCCTCGCCACTTCCTGAGGTCTCCGAATGGGCTTGGCTTGTCAAGGCCCCTGCTCAGAGCTTGGCTTTCTGTCCTGGAGGCACATTTTGTAGATGCGAGCACAGGGTTGGCTTGATTGTGTGGACAGTCGTCAGGCGGAGGGAGGCTGCTTTGTCCACACAGGGGTCTCCTCGGCTGTTTGTGGCAGAACATGAAGCTGTTGCACGTAAGGAGCCAAGAATTAGACTGGCTATTTAAATAGGCACCTGGAGAGTGTCCAAGGCAGGCCCTCCTGTCCATCTCGGAAAATGACTTTGTTGTTTTCCAGTCCCTCAATGGATACAACACAGAGGTGCAAAGGACAAAAATGAAAGCATGCTGGGGGTAGCACAGCTTTAAGGAAGCAATGTCAGAGCTCCCCTCCCCACCCCTGGCCGCCCCCCCCAACGCCAGCAGGGAGTTCAGATTGTGTCAACTCTGAGACACACTGAGTCCACACTTGCGAAGGTCCAGAGTCTGCGGGTGGCAAAGGGGAGTTGGCCTTGCTCTGGCAAGTGTCCCATTTCCTCCTGGCTTCTTGTCTTGAGTTAGAATTTGAATGGTAGAGTCTGGTACAGTTACGGGGGCAGGATGAACCAGGCCTCAAGTACAGAGCTATATAATAGTAAGGCACCTTTTCTACGTGAATATTCTTTTCATTAAAACAAATCTGTATGGTCAAATAAATAAATTAAATCTTTAAAAAAAAACAAAACAAAACAAATCTGTATTGTAAGAGTTAGATTTTAGAATGACTAGACCCTGCTTTTAAAAACTTCACTGTTGGAGAGGGAAGTTTAAAGAAAGAATGTGCTCGGCGTGGACATGTTGGAAACATCTCACTGTTGTTCAGCAGAGATTCTCAGATCCTTCTTTTCCTCTCTGGTTTGGTCTTGCTTGGACATCAGTGGAGTCTCACCTGGGCCTCCACCTGGGCCTTCTGTGCCCACGGTTTCCTTTGCCGGGGTATGGGTGCGGGCCTGGTCTATCCGTGCGGGGAAGGAGGACAGTGGGGCCCTAGGGAGAAGGGGGCCTCCCTGGCATTCCTGAAGAGCTTTCTCTGCTCCTCTGCTCTTCCTGTCTCAGGAACCAACAATGTGCTTCTCGGTGCTGTTCAATTAGGTACTTACCTCAATTGTCTTCATTTTTCTTATTTTGCAGAGGACATTTAGAAGCCAGGAATTCAAACCACCAATGCTGTTCTATTCCAACTCCCCTCAAGGCTCTTTTCAGTTTATAGTATAGTCTCCTTAATAGAAAAAACATGGAAGCAAAACAGTATTTTCTGAATTCTCTTTTCCTGTGGTCATCTGTTAACCTTATAGTCAGGTTTGTTTTTATACTTCACTCTGACCTTACCTAACTACTTAACTATAAAATTCCTCTTGTAGATCAACTTTCCCTGAGGGTTTTGACTTCCTATCGTGTCTCTCTGGTCACTGCAGACGTGTAGGTTGTGGTCCCAGTCTCTGAAAGGCCCTGAGCTCTTTTGGCTACTGTCCTAGTCCTCCCTGATGGGTTTCCTGTTTCCTGGGATGGGTAGCTTCTGATGCAGGAGCTTTCTGAAAGAGCTTGGGTCTTATCTCAGAATGTTACTTACACAAAACCTGAAACTGTAAAAATCGGGAACATGTCAACAATAACATTACCATTGGGTGAGAGTGGATTCTGTGTCCTCCTTCTCATATATGCGGATGAGCGAACAAACCCAACAGCACCCCATTCTTGGTTTAAAGTGAGAGTACGTGTGGTTATCTGTGTGGGAGTGGGGATTGAGCTGTGCGGGAGGGCCAGTTTTCCCTTGGTTCCCAGGATGCATTTTCCCCTTCTGTTAGCTCTGGAGGCCCGTCTTGGGCAAAGGTAGATGAAAGTTTGAGACCCAGCACTGGAGACAAAATACTGCCAGATGTGTGTTCCTGTGGCATTTGGGTAATTAGTTCATATTTGCTGGTCAGTGGCAAGAGTCGTTTTCTTTTGATGTAAAAAAAAAAAAAAATCAAAAAAGAGGTTAGACGGGGGCGGGGTACAAGGTTTTGGGGAAACCATATAGTGAATATATGGAATATAGTGAATGACTTATGCCTGTATAGCTATTAAAATGAATTGTCCAAGAAGAGGAATAAATCATTTTGTGACCTTTTGTAACCTTTGAAGGAATCTGAGTGGTTTTGGCAGATGGGGCCTACATGTAAGTGGGTCACAGTGTCTAGCCAGAGTGCTCAGAATCCCAGGCAGCGAAGCCGGCGTGGAGCCGCTCGGTCCTGACGTCTGCTTTAGCGCAATCACTAAATAGGCAGCCGCGGGGGCCACGGACACAGCAGTGACACCGTTAGCTACGTGTTAAATGCTGAAACTTGTTTTTGATACGACAAGTAGTTTTCGATTAGATTGGGGGCTTTGAGGAGTGGGGGATTCTCCAGGGAGGCAGGCCTCCTGTCCCCGTCCCCCCCCCCGACCTGGAGTAGACTTCTGGCTTGTGATGCAGCGGTGGTAAAACCAGTTAAAAGTTCTGCAGAAACATTTCCTTCCAACATTCACTGCTGATTTGGTGTCGTCGTGTAGCTGTGTAACCGTGAAAGGGAGTGTGAGTTATAAATGCCTCGTGTGTTCACTCGACTATTTCGAAAATTGTCTTGTTAGAATAATTTCCTACCGGTGGCAGTTGTGAAGTCAGCAGAGTATCCAGCCCGAGCGCTGCTGCCCGTTCCCAGAAGTCTGGGGGTGAAACTGAACGCGCAGCCCGCCAAAGGTACCACTCGTAAAAGCAGGCGCTTGTTAAATCTATTTGTTTTTATTATAGACATCGATCTGCCAGTCGCAATAATGCATTTATGGACATTTTTCTGCAAGCACAGCGCTGGTGGCAGTTTTTACAGACAAATTGAGTCATATGGATAGTAGTTTAGAAAACTCTTACCTTATTGACAGATCGGGCAATTCCAGCACTGGGTGTTGAGAGGTGTCTGGATGGGTGAAGAGAGGGAATTGAATCATGGGGAAAAATATGGGATGGGACATTTAAGTGTTGAAATTTAATAAGCAACTGGTAGTTATTTCTCATTTGTTTGTAAATTGTTAGCTACTACGTTTAGTCCCCAGTCAAAGGGCTAAAGGTTGGGACCAAAGGTGTTACCTTCAGATTTTGACCCGCTTGTTTGGGGTCATTAGTAAGAGCCACCACTGGAATGTGGGATCTGTTGCTCTCCTCGGAGTGGGATATCCATGAGCAATAGCAGATCAGTGTTCTCAGACAGTGGTCTGAGCCTTGCTGGTATCAGGTTTACCGAGGGTGCTGGTTAAAAAAGGCAGGTTATAGGGCTCCTTGTCAGACCTATAGGATCAGAACCTGGGGACCTGTGTCTTTGCAAGCTTCCCAGAGCATTCTAGGGACCCTAATGTTTGAGCATCTCTTGAGAAATCTTTAGGATGGCTGAGAAGTTATGCTCTCCAGCCCAGACAAGCTCTGGAGCTCCCCTTCCAGAAGGATCCATTCGCAGCCAACATTGTTCTCAGTTGCCTGTGCTCACGGATCTGTGTATGGTTTTGTAACTCCTTAGAGACATGTGAATCTCTTCAAATTGCAAACCCAACATGATATCATAGCGTTACAGTTTTCGGTCTTGTGGTTATGACAAAAGATGCAGATGTTACCAAAACTTTGACATTAGTTTTACAAACAAATGTTAAGCATGGACAGCCAACATATATTTCACTCCTCTCTCCTTCTGACTGGCTGGTATTGCTTTTCTCCCCTGTGGCTGGAAGCATTTTCATGGTTTCAGGGGAGGGTTAATTTTCAAATACACAGCTGAGTGCATTTTTGTGGAACTGAGTTGAGTTTTTATTTAGGAAGTGCCAGAGTGGTGTCGGGGAGAACAATGGGAGGGATTTTGGTGGTGCCATTTACTAGTTGGGTGACTTTATTTTTTTGTTTGTTTTGGGTTGTTTTTAGAGCAAGAGAGAGAGTGCAGGGGGGAGAAGGAGAGAGAGAATCTCAAGCAGGCTCCATGCCCAGTGTGGAGCCCAAAGCGGGGCTCGATCTCATCACCCTGAACTCATAACCTGAACCAAAACCAAGAGTCAGATGCTTAACTGACTGAGCCACCCTGGTGCCTCAACTAGTTGGGTGACTTTAAGTAAAGGTGAAACCTCAAGCTGCCTCCTCATCTGTCTGATGGCAATGATCACGCTTATTCTGTCTATCTGGATGAGTATAAGCATATGAAATAATAAAGCATGAAGCACTGCCTGGATAGAAATCTTAATCTGGAACTACAGTCCCATATGAGGATGAGATTGTACCTGGAAAAGGGGGAGGGAGGAACCAACAGAAATGCTGGTTTCCCTCAAGCCCAACCAGCATCCTTGTTTTACAGACTTCCACATAACCCAAGCTTCCCTTTGGGGCAGCACGCACAGGGCTAAGCATGCAGCCTCTGGTAACAAGACTGCTTGTTTGGACCTGGCTCTACTGCTTATATGACCTTGTGTAAACTTACTTAATTTTTCTGATCCTTGGTTTCCCCCCAAATAGGGAAAATGACACTACCGTTCATAGGGCTGTTGTTGGCAATTGGGAGGGAGTCATGTTTGTAGACCACACCAGGCCCTGGTGAGCCCCAAATGACAGTGACAGTTGACATCTGTTAGCTCAGAGCCACCAGCTGCTTTTCGGAGGAGGCAGGACTAGTGATGGAGTCTTGGCTGCAGGGTTCCACCTGCCATGTGTCTGTGATTCCAGGTGGTCATGGCCTTCTGTTTGGTCGGAGAATGATGTGGCCCAGTGCTAATCAGCAAGGTTTCTACAATTCTTTTTGTCTCTAGGAGGTGGTTTCCTCCGCTGCCAGTTTCTGTTTTCTCACCGTGGACACTGTTGGGCTGCGGGGGTGGCGGGCCCCGAGGTGTTTCCCACTCAGGCGGCAGCGCTGTGAGGGTTCCGGTGAGCCGCGCTGACGGCAGGCTTGTGTTGCGTGGGCCGGGAGCAGGCCCGTGGGCTTAGCAGGTGTGTTCCCGGGGGGCATGCCAGTCTCTGGCAGCCCTGGAGGCTGGACAGTAATCATCTGTCAGATTGCAAGAACTTCTGAAGGACGAGACACAGAGTCTGACGCGGGCAGGGGTCAGGATCCAGCAGTGACACCAGCACATGACAGCATTTTCCCGTGTGTGTCTGCTCCGACCGCCGGAGTGGGGGGTGAGGCAATCCGTGAGGTCAGCTCTGTCAAAAATGGAAAATCCACAGTAATTTGTGTGGGTGTCTCTTTACCCTCCTATCACGGTTCAGCCTGTTAGAGTTAGGTGGTCAAGTTCCAGAAGATTCTGGCCAGCACAAGAATGCTGTTGCTGATAGCAGCACTTACTGAAGGCTTACTGTAAAGGTTGCTTGACATAGATCGACTTCTCGCATCGTCAGCCTCCCCGGATGACGGAGACACCAGCAGTTTCTTTGTTTTGTGCACGAGGAGACTGGCCCTGGGAGAGGCTGAGTGGCCTGTGGAGGGCACGCAGGACAGGAGCGGAGCTCTCGGTCGCCCCTGTGCCGTGCCATGCTGCCTTTGCGGGGGTGAAGTGAAGGAACAGGCACAAGTCCTTCTGGGGGCCAGATGTGGCATAAATCAATACACGCCTGTATGTATGTACTTACATGTTCTGAACCTCCAGTACACAGACCACTAGTACAGGGCTGAGCACGGCACGTGGCGAGACCGAATCGAAGGCGCTCTGTACACCCCATACGCTGTGTGAGAGTGGGAGCACGGAGAAAGGAGGAGAGCACCCTGGGGCCAGGCTGTGTTCCCGGACTTCAGCCGTACTCATCCTCCAGTCCCGACAGGTCACGGACGTGCTCCTGATTCCATCTGTAAGAGGGATGAGGCATTTGCACAGAGACTTGTAAGGTTTGTCCCAGTGACCCATGGGTGGGACTTTGTGGGCTGAGCGGTGGGGCATGGACTCCAGGATGCAGATGGATCTGTGAGCAGCTCGGCTGGAGTAGGGGTGGGAGTCGGGGCTAGAAAGGAGACCCAAAGTTAGCACAAGGCCCGCCAGGAAGGGAACCGTTTTCTCTGAGCCTTGGCCTTGGAACCTTTGGGGGAGGGGCACTGAGTCATCTGCTGGGGAGGCAGGGATGACAGGGAGGAAGGAGGGAAGGGCGGGGTGGGAGGTGGCAAAGTGCAGTCATGGGTGTTGTGTCAGGGGTCGTGTAAGGACAGTTTGTGCGAAGCCCAGGGGTCCTGTAGGGCTTTCTGATGGAGTGCCCTGCGGTGAGGGAGGAGGGTCGTGGAAGATGACTGTGTTTAGAATGAGTTTTTTTTAATGAGAAAGGAAAAAACATGTGGTGTATATGCTTTTAATTCACAGAGAAGCAATCTTCCGGGACATCAGAGAAAGCGATCTGGCTTTGGAAGGGTAAATAAACCCTTTGTGTCTTGCTGGCATTTGGGTTCTGGAGTGGGGGGCTGCCTTTCTGTAACCTCCCTTGGGCAGAAATGTCAGCAGGGAGGAGGGGGCCTCATTCGCGGCACACCCGGCCCAGCCTGTTCCCCGTGGGGGGACCTGTATGTTCCCGCAAGTGCTGGTGGAAGCTTGAAACAAAACTGTCAAGTTCGGGTGGACAGTCACTCCAGAATGCAGATTGAAAGGAAAGTGTGTGCCTGGTCTCCTTCCGTAAAGACTCCATGGCCTTCTGCCTGCCGGTGTCCTCAGATGTGCTCCTGTCTGAGCCCCCGTGGGGGTCACCTGCTGGGGCTTCTGGCAGGGAGCCAGCCTGTCCAACACGTGTCTGCGATTTAGGTTCTCGGTGCTTCTGGAGGCACACTCGGGTGAGGGTGGCCCTGGTTGGGGGGGTGTCAGTGGTTGAAGGTGGTTGGAGGAGGCCCCCAGTGAGAGTGACTTGTGAGGGGGGACGTGAGCCATAAGAGGTGGGCGGCTTTGCAAAGGGAGGCCTGGGCAGTGTGTCCTGGAGGGTCCTGGATGGCCACCGGCTGGCGTCCTGGAAGGACAGACGGAAGGGCGCCAGTGACTTGCATGGAGTCAAGGATGAGGTGTGTCGAGGCTGCCTGGCTGGGCCGGCCTGTGTACTCCACACTGGTGACAGCCACAACGTGGCCGAGGTCCTAGAAATGGGGCCTTGAAGTCTGTGTGTCCCGAACTTGTCATGGTTACGTAGTGACGTCAGTGGTGGGCCGTGCTCCTTCGGGGGCTTGGGGGGAGCCGGGAACCAGGTGCCCTGAGCCCAGCGCCTGATCAGAACTGTGTTCTGTGTTTGCAGAGGCTCTTGTTAGCAAGGCTTTTCACACTCAGTGCAAGTTCCTAGAATAATGGGCAAAGAAAAGAAATGATGTATTTCCAAAAGTTACTGAATTTAGCTAGCTATCCCAAGAAAAGCCCATGTGTGCTATTCTTTATTGTGCAGAAAAATTTGTTTCTGTCACCATTGTGTTATCATCAGATTAAGCTGTCGAGTCAGATGGATGCGGTGCGTTCCGCCGCGTGTCTGCTGATTAGCGCCTTCCGCACCTACCCCAGCCCACCGTCTCTGGCGCTGGCAGGGGGCAGTCCCCACCGTGTCAGCAGGGAGCTTGCGGGGGGTTGCATCTCTGATGCTGCTCTTGAAATTTGTTCCAAGAACTGTCAGAACGAATCCACAGGTTCTAAAATGGAGTAAATGTTCTTAAGATTCAGCATGATTCACCCTTTTGGCTACAATCAACCACTGGAAAGGTCTTCTTCTGCCCACCAGCAGGGCGGGCTCTGTGTCCTGTCTGTCGTGGCTGACCAGCAGCTTCCTGGGACACACGCTTTCAGTGCTAAACCTGGAGGTCCTGGGTGAGCTGGGGGCGGGGGGGGGGGGTGTCGGCGACTCATGCCGGGGTCCTTGGTGACATCCTGGCTGTCGCTTTCCAAATAGGTTGAATCCACGTGGGGCTTGAGCTATGACCAGTACTTTATGTTGCTTTTGTTTTTCCTACAAAAAGTATGGGCTTTAAAGACTTCCTCTTAGCTTTTTTTTTTTTTTTAATTTGTTTATTTTTGCCATGCGTGTAATCAGAACATTTCCTTCTGGACTGAGATCACCATTGCTGTTCTTGTGGTATTGTCTGGACTGTTGGTCACTCCAGAAGAACCTCCAGAGGTTCTGGTTCTGATTTCCTGAGTGATTTTCCTTTTCTGTATGGTGAGGTTTCTTGCTAAGAAACCTTCTTTGAGCCCGAGGTGCTTTTCCTCCCAGCCACTGCGTATCATGACAATTAAGATAGGCTGGATTATTGGACGGGTTTGTTAAATCTTCTTTTGTATTGGCCAGAAATAAGTGTTCCCAGTGGTTTTCTTGTTGGAAGCAACCATTTGTTGTGCTTCAGTTGCGCCCTGGTGTTCATGGAGAAAATCCTACTGACTCACTGAGAAGCCAGTGCATGGCTGCACATGTTTCTGGTCTGCTTTGATTGTTGGGTGCTTGTGTTTCTGGTCTGTTTTGTTTTGTTTTGTTTAAAGGAGGCTCTGTGTGTGGAGCCCAACATGGGGCTTGAACTCATGACCCTGAGATCATGACCTGAGCTGAGATCAAGAGTCAGATGCTTAACTGACTGAGCCTCCCGGGCGCCCCGTTTCTGATCTGTGTTGATTGTTGGGTGCTCGGTACTGTAATAGATAATACACTGGTAATAATAATAATAATAATAATAATACACTGGCCCCAGGCCACCTGGACTTTACCTAGACTGGAGGGTCATCTTTGGGAAGCCAGGTGAATATTGGCACCTCTGTCCGGCTCTCACACTCGAGGCTGCCTCTTGGGGTTTAGAACAAAGTGCACGTGGGCTCTAGGTTTAGATGATGAGGATTTTCAAATCTCCTGCCTTGCAGCACTGAGGGAGAAGCTGCCGGCTCCAGTTTCTGCGACCTCAGTTGCTTTGCCTCCCCAGCCCTTCCTGAGGGCGCCGGGGAAGCTTCTGGGGAATGCCTCACCCCACATGGACCGGGGCTGGGTGCCTGGCGCAGGGTGCTGCTTGGGGAGGTGCCAGACAGTGGAATTTCAGCACTTAGGCACGAGACCAGGCAGAGTCAGCCACTGACCGCGTCTTCCTCCTTCTGCTGAAGGCGGGGGTCTAAAAATGCTCCAAGCTAACGCCCTCCCGCCCACCCAGATCCCAAATGGAATGAGCCCATGAGACTCGTCTTGAATCCACTTTCAGTCCAATTGCCGTGCACATCTGTTCTGGCACTTTGTCTAGAAGTCTGTGCACCAGGCTTTGCTCTGCGAGTGGATGGGTGGGAGACCCCATTCCCCTCTTCCCAGAGCCGCCTCTGCTCCGCCTGGGGGGAGCCTCTCCGAGTCCTTCCAGTGCCTTCTCTGGGGCCCACACTCACACCCAGCTGTCTGCTTTACTGGTGTGGCTTCCTCTCTCGATGCTAGAGTTCTGTGTGAGAAGCCCTCCAAGGCTGGTGTGGGCTTATGCTTGAAGGAAGGCCCAGCCAAGGGTTGAGTGTGTCCTCCCCAAATTCACATGTTGAAGCCCTAACCCCTGTGACTATATTTGGAGAAGGGCCTTTAGGAGGTGATGAAGATTAAATGGGGTCATAAGGTGGGACCCTCCTCCAGCAGGATTGGTGGAGACAGCGCTCTCTCTCCCTGTTCCCTCCTCCTGTGCGCTCCCCTCTCTGCCCTCCCTCCTCTCCCCTCCTCCATTCTGGTCCCCACCATTTGAGGGCATAGGGGATTAGGCAGCCATCTGCAGGCCAGGAAGAGAGCCCTCACCAGATATAAAGTCAGCCAGAACCTTGATCTTGGACTTCACAGCCTCCAGAACTGTGAGAGAATAAATCTCTGTTTAAGCCCTGTAGTCCGTGGTATTGTATCATGGCAGCTGAGCAGACTAACACACAGGTGAAGTGCAGGCTGGTTACTTCAAAAGCACAAAACTTACGTGGGGTTTGTGTATAAAGTTGGGATTTTGGAATGAGGGCAACTTTGTAGTCAGACGATGCTCAAAAATCGTGTAGGGTGGTTCTCAGGTTTAGCTCCTGGCATCCCCAAAGGTGTGAGTGTGTATAGAGTAACAAAAAACAGAATAAACAAACAAAATACTGGTCTTACTACCAGGGACCCCAAAGGTTGCAGAAAGGGCATGTGGCAGGTAAGGCAAGAGACACCCAGAGGGCCGGTGGACTTTTGGCGGGCCTGGGGACATTGTGTCCCTGGGTGCCCGTGTTCTGGGATGCTGCCAAGGCTCCCAGCCTCTGATGCAAGAGGGAGTGGTGGGGAGGAGAGTCTGGTATAAGTGCTGGGTGACTGGGATTCTTAGGCATGAGGAGGGTTGGGGAACTAGCCTAGATTTACTGTTTGGGATTTTGCGTTGGTTGTTTGTTTTTTTTCTTGACATTGGTCAGTTCAGTCTCTAGTCCCACCTGGATCAAGGAGCAGCATGGGGCCATCCTGTTGGACACCAGCTAGAATTCTAGTAATCATGCAGTTTGCTACTTTTCATGCTTAGTTGTCTTTCAGGATTTTTGGAGGTCTCTGTTGAGTTGGGGACCTAGCAAGACATTTCTCACTGGCAGCTGCTGGCCTACACTTGCGTCAGATTGGCCTGTGTTACATCTGTGGCCATGGATGGGGGGACCTAAAAAGGTAGGAGATTGTTAAATTGACTTCTGCCCAAGCACCAGTTCGTGCTATGGGGTGCGGATCTGCAGAAGGCATCAAATATGTGGGGGTTTTTGTGCTTGTTGCAAGGAAAACTCAAGTTGCAAACTTCTACCTCATGAATCCTGCCATTGCTGAGCTATGGCCTCGGCCCTCTGTGCCCTTGCTATGTGGGCCAGCACCGTGTCCCGGAATGCTGCTTGGCAGGGAGAGGCCCCTGTGGTCCCTGTGGGAGAAGCTGGAATCCCAGGTGATGGAGTGTGCTGTGCTTCTCACCGTGCTGTTAATATTTAAAATGTGGATTTGAATTCTCAGTTATGTTTTATTTATTTATTTATTAGCACAGCTATGTTTGTTGTTTAATTCCATGGTGAGAGTCTCTAAGAATATGATTAACCTTGAGGGCCATCTTATAATGTAATTATTAATGATTGATTCTGCTTATCCTGGAAATCAATAAGAGAGGCATAATGGTGTGGCATGTAGTTGGGCTTGATTTCATACATTTCGTAAACACGATTCTGTGACAACAGCAGTATTGGTTTATTTCCCGAGCAGGTTTGATGAATCTGAAGCGTGTGATTAGTTTTATATAATGATTGTGATATGTAGTGCTCCTTATATGACTTATGTTAATGCGGCAAGCAGTGTTAACGTGGTTAACGTGGCCTGTCACTAATAGTCAGGGTGGGGGTGGATAGTAATTGATCTTCCTGGGAGTGCTGTAATGTAAAAACAATTCAGGCTGTTTGAAGTATATTTTACAAGTGTGCATTGGGCCTTTGGGATGTTATATTGAAAAACCCAATTGTACAGTTACCATGGGAACCCAATTAGAATAGATTGCTTGATTTTTTTTTTTTTTTTGGTCTTTCATCTTGACCAAAAATCTAATGTATTTTAAATGTTTTCATATGGAATTGTATTCATGCACTGACTTGCTACACCAAAGGATTCTTTTTTTTTTTTTTTCTTCCTTGTTTCCAACTCTAAGCTGAAATAATGATACATTCTCTCGTGGAGCTTTATAAGGAAGTCTCCTGGAGAGATTTAATCAAATTTTTATGGAAAAGTTTGTACAGGTGGTGGTAGAGGTAGAGGTAGTAGAAAGCATTTAAAAAGCCGGGAAAGTGGTTATTTTCCTATGATGTTCTTCTGGTTGTGCTCTGGATGTCAGAGAATAATACAGGGGTGTTTCTCTGTTCTTCCTTCTGTTTGCAGATGGAGGGATTAGGTCCTGACAGGCCCCTGGGTTGCAAGGGGTCGAGATAGCAGGTGGGGTAGGGCCTGGCAGAGTCTCCGGACTCTTCCCTCCATGCCAGTGGGCTCATGTGACTTGGTTTTGGAGACTTTTTGCGCTTTTAAAATTTATTGGAGAGCCCAGAGAACTTACGTGAGTCATATATCAAATTTACCACGTTAGAAGTTAACGTTGAGAAATTTAAAAATATTTATTAATTCATTTAAGCAACAATAAACCTATTACATTTTAATGTAAATAACACATTTTTAAATGAAAAGTAACTCTTTTCCATAAAAAAAACGGTGAAGTGAGTGGTGTTGGTTTACTTTTTTTCCACATCTCTTAAATGACTGGATTAATGGATGGGTGCGTGATCTCACACCTGCTTCTGCTCTCTGTCTCCTCTGATGTGTTTGGGCTGAAGCATATCAAGAGAGTCTGGCTTCATACAAATAAGTAACTGGTAAGGAAGAGCATTTTCATAGCTTTTTCAGATAATTGTGGTTATTCTTTGAGATGGCATCAGAACTCGACAAGTGTTAGCTTCTTGAAGGTTCTTTGCTGTGTGGCATCTGCGTCCTTAGTGAGCTTTCTGTACTCCCTTACATGGAAATCGGCTGGTGTGTCTCGCACCTTGAATGATTTTGTTACGTCATTCTTTGGTCTTTGGGAAAATACTGGTTTGCTGATTTACGCACATCTTCCAAACGTTGGCACGTTTCATAATGCAGTGTTGAAACCCATGCTTGTTTGATACCACCGCCATTCTCTTTCGAACAGTCTTAGAATTGGGCGGCTAAGCCGCGGCGGTGGATGCCAGTCCCCCAAAGCTGTAGTCATCACTTAAAGCTCTCCATTTACCATTAGCAGCGAATACTGTCACTACGTCTCTTACAGTGACATGCTCACTTTGTTTATTTTTGAGAAAATGTTGGCCGGGTACCCACGTCTGAGTACCCATAGGCTGTTACTCATTCCTACAAGTACAGCTTGTGTTCCATGGATAAGTGGGCAGGTTCTTGGGCCGAGCTCCTCAGCCACACAGGTGTGGTTCCTGCAGACCAGCCAGCATTCCCGCGCGGCTGCTGGAGCGCTCCTGCGCCCTGCCCGTCTGGGCCCAGGATACCCAAAACGGTCCAGATTATGGAATAATAATCCAGCTTGATTGCTTCATCCAGACATTCTGGCAGGATCCTGGCTTTTTCCCCCTTGACCTTGAGTTTGTGGAGCAGGAGGGGAGGAGGATTGCCTCTTACTTTTCCCCAGCCGTGTTCACAGCTGTTTGCATCATCCTCATTCACGGTGAAGCGTGGTCTTCGCTGTGCTTTTTCTGTGGGTGCCTCTTGTCACGTTGGGGAAGGTGACTCCCTTGTGCAGTGCATGTGCTGAATCACACTGCTTGACCTTCGTGCGGGAAGCCGACCCTGCGTTCCTGGGTGACCCTGCTTGGAAGCACAGGTATCGGTGCTGTCATACCTGCTGGATTCAGTTTGTTACTGTGCTTGAGGGTTTGTGTGTCTGTGATGCGGGGGGATGCTGACCCGTAGCTCTCTTCTCTGGGAGAGTCCTCCCGGTTTGGAGTGAGAGCACCTGGACTCATGAGGTGAGGCGTCTTGTGTCTCCTGGCGCAGTTTGTGTGCTCTTAGTACCCTTTCTCCTTGGAGGGTTTGATAGGTTTGCCAGTGAGGCTGCGTCGGCGTGCGGTTTTCTTTGTGGGAAGGATGTTAACTACGCATTCTGTTTCTTTAGTAGGAGGGGGTTATTCAAGTCATTTCTTTCTTCCTCCGTGACTTTTTTGGTAATTTGTGGTTTTCAAGGAATTTGGCCATTTCATCTCACTTGTTTGAATTTATTGGGTCAAAGTTATTTTAATATTCTCTTATTGTCCTTTGAGTGTCTGTAGGATTTAAGTAGGGCCCTTGTTTTTATTACTGATATTGGTAATTTGTGTTTCTCTCTCTTTTTCTCTAATTGGTCTGGTTAGCGGTTTGTCCATTTCAGAGAACTAACTTTTGTTATAATAGATTTCTGCTCTCTTTTCTTGTTTACTGATCTCTTCTCTTTATTATTCCCTTCTGCTTCTTTTGGGTTTAGTTTACTTTCTGTCTGTCCTTTGCTAAGGTGGGAGCTTAGATCATTGACTTGAGCCCTTGGTCTTTTCTCCTGTTGACCCTCAGCCCTGAGTGTTCCCTCGAAGCGTGAAGCTCGCTCGAGCCGCGTCCCACTGATGGCTGTGTTGTGTTCTTACTTTCATTCAGTGCCCTGTGTGTTCTGGTTTCCTCTGCAATTCCGTCTGTAACACATGGCTTATTTAGAAGTATGTCCTTTCATTTCCAAATAGTCAGGGATTTTCCTGGTATTTCTCTGTCACTGATCTTCCATTTAATTACCTCGTGGTCAGAGGACATACTTTTTTATGATTTCAGTCCTAAATTTATGGAGAATTGTTTCATGGCCCAGAACATGACCTACCTTGGTGAATTTTCTGTGGGTTTTGGGTAGAGTGTTCTTTTTTGTGTCAGTTGGGTCAGGTTTGTTGATCATGTAGCTCAGGTCCTCTGTCTCCCTGTTCTATAAATAATTAGCTGTAGCTTGAGATTTGTCTGTTTCCCCTTTGATTCTCAGCTCTTGCTTCCTCTGCCTCAAATTTTTTATTAGGTGTGTGCATATTTATAATTTTTATGTCCTCTTGGTGAGCTAACCATTTACCTTTATGAAATGGCCACCTTTCATCTTAATAATAATTCTTGTTTTGAAATTCCTTGTTTGATACTAAGATGGCCACTCCATGTTTCTTTTTTTAGTGTTTCTGTGGCAAATGTTCTTCCACTCATTTATATTTTACCAATTTTGTCATTACATCTCATATGTGTTTCTTGGGTCTCTTGTTTTTAAAAACTCTTATCAGATCATGTCTTTATAGAAATTGGAGTATTGAGAGCATTTGCATTATGCGATTATCAGTATGGTTGGGTTTACATGCGCCTTCTTGCTGTTTGCCTTCTATTTGTCCCGTTTGATCTTCCACCCTCTTGCTGGAGTGGGGGGTGGGGTGGGAGGGATGGGGTGACTGGGTGATGGACACTGGGGAGGGTATGTGTTCTGGTAAGCGCTGTGAATTGTGCAAGACTGTTGAATCTTAGATCTGTACCTCTGAAACAAATAATGCAATATATGTTAAGAAAGAAAAAAAGAAGAAGAAGAATGTAGCAGGAGGGGAAGAAGGAAGGGGGGGAAATCGGAGGGGGAGAAGAACCATGAGAGACGATGGACTCTGAAAAACAAACTGAGGGTTCTAGAGGGGAGGGGGGTGGGAGGATGGGTTAGCCTGGTGATGGGTATTGAGGAGGGCACGTTCTGCATGGAGCACTGGGTGTTATGCACAAACAATGAATCATGGAACACTATATCTAAAACTAATGATGTAATGTATGGGGATTAACATAACAATAAAAAATTTTAAAAAAAAAATAAATAAATAAATAAAAATATAACTAAAATTGATCTTCCACCCTCATTTTCCTGCCTTCTTTTGGATTATTCGAATATATATTTTAATGATTTTAGCTTAACTTGTATCTATACTATTGGCTTATTAGCTCTTTCTCCTTTCTTCTCTTTTTAGTGGTTGTTCTAGGGTGTTGTGTGTGTACTTAGTATGTCATAGTCTGCACTCACATGACATTATCACATACAGTGGGAGAACCTTACGGCTTCAGGCTCTCCC
The DNA here is from genome assembly GCF_004348235.1 of Phoca vitulina. Taxonomy (NCBI): domain Eukaryota; kingdom Metazoa; phylum Chordata; class Mammalia; order Carnivora; family Phocidae; genus Phoca; species Phoca vitulina. The sequence goes on from NW_022589731.1 coordinate 24,281,815, forward strand.
AAGTTCCTGTTGTACTCATTTCATACATTTTATTTCTACATATGTTACAAACTCCAAAATATATTGTCATTTTTGCTTTAGGCAGGGAGTTATTTTTTAAAGAGATTAAAAATAGGAACCCTCCCCCCAGCTTTTATATTTACTTGCATATTTTTCTGCTTCTCATGCTCTTCATTCCTTTATGAAAACCCAAACTTCCATCTGGTATCATTTTTTTTTATGCCTAAGGAAGTTGCACCAGTGTTTCTCAAATGCAGGTCCGTTAGTACATGAACTGTCTTCCTTTTTTCTTTTTTTGAAAAAGCCTTTGTTTTGCTTTTATTATTGGAAGATATTTTGCTGCTTATAGAATTCTAGATTGACCATTTTTTCCCTTTCATGCTTTAAATGTGGTGTTCCCCTCTTACACCGTTGGTGGGAATGCAAGTTGGTACAGCCACGTTGGAAAACAGTGTGGAGGTGCCTCAAAAAATTAAAAATAGAGCTACCCTATGACCCAGCAATTGCACTACTCGGTATTTACCCAAAAGACACAGATGCAGTGAAAAGAAGGGCCATATGCACCCCAATGTTCATAGTAGCAATGTCTGCAATAGCCAAACTGGAAAGAACAGAGATGCCCTTCAACAGATGAATGGATAAAGAAGATGTGGTCCATATATACAATGGGATATTACTCAGCCATCAGAAAGGATGAATACCCAACTTTTACATCAACATGAATGGGACTGGAGGAGATTATGCTAAGTGAAATAAGTCAAGCAGAGAAAGTCAATTATCATATGGTTTCACTTATTTGTGGAACATAAGGAATAACATGGAGGACATTAGAAGGAAGGGAAAAATGTGTGTGGGGGGATTGGAGGGAGAGATGAACCATGAGGGACTATGGACTCTGAGAAACAAACAGAGTTTTAGAGGAGGGGGGAGGGAGGTGGGTTAGCCTGGTGATGGGTATTAAGGAGGGCACGTACTGCATGGAGCACTGGGTGTTATATGAAAACAGTGGATCGTGGATCACTACATCAAAAACTAATGATGTGTTGTATGGTGACTAACATAAGATAATAAAATAAAATTTAAAAAAAATAAATGTGGTGTTCCATTGTATCCTGCCTGACATAGCTCCTGATGACCAGTGTGCTGTCGTGCTTAATGTTTTTTCTCTGCGTGGAGTCCACCCTGTTTCCCCCTTTTGGCCACTTGCAAGGTTTTTCTTTATCACTTTTTTTCAGCAATTTGATTATGGTGTGCCTCAGTCTACTTCTCTTTATGTTCTAATGCTTTGGTTTCAATGAGTTTCTATGAGTGTAGCTTTTTCATTAAATTTGAAGGAATAGTTAATATTTTTTCAAATATTTTTCTGCCCTTTTCCTTTTCCTGGGGTGACTCCAATGTGTGTCCAATTGCTTAATATTGTTCCACATCGTGCTGATACCCTGTTCATTTCCTTCAGTCTTTTTTTTCTCTGCCTGGATAGTTTAAAAAACTATTTTGTCTTCATTGTCACTAATTTCTCCCTTCTGCCGTATCTAATCTGTTAATCACACCAGGTGTATTTCTCATTTTAGATACTGTAATTTCCATCTAAGTTCCATTGGGGTCCTTTTTATATCTTCCCTTAGCATGTTTTTGTTTTCCTCTGATTGAACATGGGGGACATATGTATAATAACAGTTTTAACCCGGGCAGGCTGGCTCCAGAGCCCGTGACCTTTAGCACATGGATTTTGTGTCAGCTATTTTACCTTCTGTCAGAGGCTTTTCTGTTCGTTTTCTGTTTCTGGACTATATTTGGGTAGTTGTGGTTGCCCGAGAGCCAGGCACTGAGAATGCTAAGTATGCCAGGAGACCCAGGCTGAGGCCAGCTTATGCAAGCACAGATGAACCCTCTTTGCAGCCATGGTGCAAAGGGCAGTGGGAGCTACTCAGCACTCACTGTGTAATTAGTACGTGAATGTCATCCATTCAGGAGACAGAAACCTTTTCCTGTGGGAGGAATTTGTCCTAAAGTTTTAAGTAAGGGATAGTAAACAATTTAATGTTGGCTTTTTTGAATGACCAAATGCAGGAATGGTTTTTGTATGACTTTCTTTTCCTTTGTTTTCTGGTGGATCCTCAGTTTAAACCAGAGGTGTTATATTGTTTAGGGAACAGAGAATGATGGTCCCGCTAGGCCGTGTTCCGGTGGTCTTCCTTGATTGGGTGGAGGGTGGAGAGGAATGCACGGAGAGAGAGAGGGCCTTCTCAGGAGGAGTCTGCTACCCAGGAGTCCGATGCAAGTTGGCGGATGAGCGTAAAGAGAGGATGCGGGGTGGCTGCCAGCGGCTGCCAGAGCCGTCCCTCCTGTTGCTGCCCTGCCCTCTGACCCCTGGCGGTGTCTTCTGCTCATACTAGATCCAGCTCGGCGGTGAGAATGGCACACGGGTGAGTCCCAGGTGGCAGCTGTTGGGTTAAGCTGGTAGAAATGGATTGACTCTCTGTTTAGACATTTAAAGAACTTCATCTGTATTTCTACTCCAAAGGAGGACCATGTCGACTCCATACTGAGAGGACCGGAATTGGAAAATCAGAGGAAATCAAGGGCCTCTTGAACTCAGGTTATTTTTCCCCTGTCACTGTTGCAGCTTTTAATGCGTGGCATCGCTAGAAACGGGCTTTGCTGAAGGCTGTCATCTGGGCGTTTTCACGCTGAGGAAGAGGAGAGCAGACAGGAGGAGAGTGTGTCCCTTCCTTCCCAAATTCGCACACCACTGCCGGTCTGGACCCTCGTCAAGTAAATGTAATAGTGGTGATAACATTAACCCCTCCATTGCTATCTTCCTGTCCGTCTAGAGAGCTCCTAGCGGCCATGCATTTGAGACATCAGTCAGTGGAGGCTGTCCTTTGTCCCTGGTTTCTCGGGTAGCTAGTGTGACCCGCGCGGCGCACGGAGCTAGCCTGGTGCTCTGCACTGTGCTCTCCCACGGCCATGCGCACACGCAATGTGTGCCCGACAGCGGGACGTGCAGGTGCATAGAGGACCCGCCTGTGCTCTCCCCGCTCTCCCCCCCAAGTGTGAGAACCACGCACGGCCACGATTGTGTGATGCTTGCGGAGTACTCCCTGAAATGAGCATGGTGCCTCCTACCGTACGTGAATGGCCAGATCGCTTCAGCAACCCCCTGTCTCCTGGGCTGCAGGAGAAGAAGGGGGGCAATGTGTTAACTACCTAGTTTTGGGTTACATATAGACATACACGTGAACCAACGTGGCGCGCTAGCTCACGACGGAAATGGGCCTGTTTCTCCTAGCATGGTACCGAGCCCTTCCTAAAAGCGCTCCTTGCTCTTTTCCAGTTGCCAGATGTACATCTTCAGGTTTTGTCATTTTCCCAGCGTACAGGATTTCGGCTTCAGTGTTGTTTGCTATTATTAATTTGATCTTAAGTGGTTTTCTAGTGTGGTTTTTTTTTTTTCTCTTTTCTTCCTCCTTTCCCTCCCTCCTTTCCTCTTTCCTTCCTTCTTTTTTTCCTTTTAAAATTATGTGTTGTTTGATACACACCAACGAGTGTGTGAGATGGCGTAAGCTATGAAGTACCGACGACGATCAGGGCACCTGCCGGCTTAGTGCTGATTTCAGCGGCATCGCACCCCCGTCCTGGGGAGGGCATCTGTGCACCTCTCCTGTCCTGCCCCACCTGCTGTGATGGCTGTTTGGATGTTTGTGTCTATCATCATCTTGCTTTTTAGATGTGTATAGTTTTACCGTCTACCCGGCTGCTTCTCAACGAGATCTCATTTAGTGTGGCTCGTTTTGATGTTTATAAGGAGCGTATATGTTGTGGTCTGAGTGTTCTGAGCCTTGCTTCCTTCCGCTCGGATTTCCGTCGGAGCTGTGCTTGGCCGCACACGCGCCTTCCCGTCCCAGCATCTCCCCGTTCGCTTGTGTACTTGTCCATGCTTGGTCCCTGGGCACTTGGACTGTTCCCAGTTTTTGTCGGTCTCCCACGGCAGCTATGATCATGCTCGCAGGCGGCTTCCAGTGCGCATCCGTAACCGCTTCTCCTTGCTGTACACTCAAGGGTACAGTTCCCGCGCCGTCACTATTGGGCGTTACAGGACAGTAACTGTTCTGTAAAAATGGCTGAAGCAGATCAGACTCCTATCAGTTGATGCCCATCCTTACCAAAACTTGGAAGTTCCTTAATCATTGCTAACCTACTGGCTAGAAAATAATCTCATTGTGATCTTCATTTGCGTCTCTCTGATTACCAGTGAGTTGGAGCCGCTTTTCACGTCACCACTCACGATTCCTCTTGCAGAATGGCTGCTCGTAGCCTTTTGCCTATATTTCTACTGAGGTATCCTTGTCTTACGGATTGACAGGAGAATTTTACCTTCTGGACTTGAGGGCTTTGTCACACGGGCAGCTGTTACTGTCCCTCAGTGTGTGGCTTACCTTTCCGTTTCCCTTCTACTGCCTTTCGGTGGACAGGGGTTCTTAATTTTGATGTAGTCGAACATAATTGAATTTGTGATTCTGTTCCTTTATAGTTCTGTTTCTGTACTGATACCACATTATATTAATTACCATAGCTTTAGGCTAATTCTTAACGGTGGCATAAGTCTTCCCATCTTGCTCGTCCATACAAATTTCAGAATCAGCTTGTCAGATTCTTAGAAAAAAGCCTTTGGTGTTTTGATTGGAGCTGCTTACATCTATAATTAATTAATTAATGTGGGGAGAATAACATGGTGTCATGGTGTGAGTCTTCTTCCTCAGGAATGTGCTGTATCTTTCCTGTATATTTATTTAGGTCTTCTTTAGTGTCTGCCAATTTTTAATAGTTTCTTTCATAAAGAGCTTGCCTATCTTTTGTGATGTTTTCGCCAGGTCCTTATTGTTTTTGTTGCTATTATAAATGGTATCTTTTTTTTTTTTTTTTTTTAGGTAATCCCTTCTTTGTGATTGGTACATGGAAATGCTGTATTGATTTTTATGTGCTTATCTTATGTCTACTTTCCTTGCTAAATTCTCTCTTTAATATACTATATGAATATTCTTGAATTTTCTATGTAGACGGTCAATCGTACTATGAGTGAGAGTTGGTTTCTTGCTTTCCACTCTGTTAATTAATCATTTACTTCTTTAACTTGCCATGTTGTTCTAGCTAGGACCTCCACGAGCATGGTCAGTAAAGACATGGTCATAATTTATATACTTACCTTGTTACTTATTTTAAGAGAAAACTGTTAATTTTTCACCACCAAAAATGAAGCTTGCTATAGGCTTTTGGTAGAAAGGAAGGTTCCTTCTATTTTGGTTGTCTGAGAAATTCTTAAAAATCATTAATAGGCTCTCAATTTTATTAAATTATTTTTCTGCATCTATCAAAATGATTATGTGATTCCCACTCCCTAGGTCTGTTGTTGTGGGTAATTACTTCTATAGATTTATTAATGTTAAGTCATTTTTGCATTTCTGGGATGAACTTGTCCACTAAGCATCATCTGGACTAGGCCTACTAAATTTTTGTTTAGGGTTTTTGCATCTGTGTTTATGAATGAGACTGCCCATTCTTTTCCTTTCTTATAGCATCCCTGTCTGGTCTGGGTTTCAAAGATAACCTGATCATGAATGGGTTGGCCATTCTCTATTCTCTTTTCTCTAGAAGAATTTAGATTAAAATGACCTTTTCTTTCAAAATTTGGTACATTTTGTAACCTGGTATTTGTGAGAAGACTTTTAAATTAGTGATTTAATTGCTTTTTTAGTTATAAGATTATTTATTTTTTTAAAGCTGTAGTTAGGTTAATTATATTAAGCCAGATTTTCAGTTTTTGAGGGGGAATATAGTTCATGGTGTTCTCGCAAGTTTTAAATCTCTGTAATTATGTTCCCTGTTTTCATTCCTTATATTGCTTATTTTCACGTTCTCTCCTTTCTGCTTGTCCTGTTTCAGGAGATGTTTGCCTGTCTTTTTAGTCTTTAGGAACCAGAGTTGAGTATGGGCCCACGTGTTGTGTCTCAGATCTAATAGCTCATCAGTTTCTGCCCACTGTTTGCTCCTTGTTTCCTATTCTCTGTCCCATTTCTGACTTCCAGCTTAAAGGCTTACCTTATGCTTTTTACCCTCTTGCCTTTGCTGATTTCACGTAGCATCCTCCGAGTCCTACTTCACTGTGTTCTAAAAATTATAGTAGGTCATGTTTTCACTGTTTGCCTTTTCAAGTATCTTTTAATTTTCATTATGATTTCCTTCTTGGAAAATGAGTTATTTGGAAGTATTTTTAAATTTCAAAACATGGAGATTTTTATTTATGGCTTTGTTATTAATTTCTGTGGTAGGTTAATATTAAGGGGGCACCCATGACTGCCCCCTGATGTTACTCCTGCAATTGCTGTATTTTGTGGCAAAAGGGATTTTGCAAATGCAGTTGAGGTTACTCATCACTTGACCTAAACATAGGGAGAGTTTGGGAGTGGTCCTGACCTAATAATCACATGGGCTCCTTCAAAGCGGTGAGTTTTCCCAGTTGGGGATGGGAGAGGACGTTGGTTGCAGGCAGGAGAGGGTGTTCTCTGTGGCTGAGGTGGCGGGGGCAGTGGGACAAGGTGCTGAGGGCGGTCACTGCCTGCCACCCTGCGAGAAAATGGGGTCCCAGCCCTCCAGCTGAGGGAACCGGCTTCCACAGCAACCCACATGTGCTGGCAAAGCGGATTCTCCCCCAAGCCTGAAGGTAAGAATCAGCCCTGCGGACACCGGGACATGGTCTCTGAGACCCTGAGCAGAGGCCCCGGCTGGACCAGTGGCACTTCTGAGGCAAATGACCATCAGAGGACAAATGGGGGTGTTTGGACCATCATGTTTGCAGTAAATTCTTTTTACAGCAATAGCAGATTAACATACTTCTAATTGTATCACGATGGGTGTATGGGGCCCAGAGGCTGCCGCCACCTTTGTCCAGCCTCGCACGAGGGCCTCGTGTGTGGGAGGGCGTGTCTGCGTTCAGGGCACATGGGGAGCCCCCACACTGCCGCATCGGCAGGTGGGTCGTGGGGTCGCACCCCTGCACCAGTGTTCCTGGTTTTCTGCTTCTTTCACTGACTGAGTCGAAGTTCCACAGTTTTCCGTTAATACTGTTGGGACGTTGTCCTTTCTCTTTTTTCATGATCAGTATTGGTTTACTGATTGCAGTGGACTGACTTTTGGTTTTGTTGTTGTCCTTGTTTTTCTGTTTTATGCTTAATTTCTGTTTCAGGGATTTCTGCTCTTACTACCTTCCATCTGTTTTCTTTGGATTTAATTTGGTGTTTTTGTTTTTCAGGTTCTTGAGATGGAAGCTCACTTGATTTGCAGCCTCTGTTGTTTTTCATACGGACTTACAGAGCTGTGCATTTCTTCTGATGCGAATGCAGCTCTTGGCTGCACTCTGTAAAGACTGATACTCCTATTTTTATGTTCACTCAATTCAAAATACTTTCTAAGTTTGTGATAATTACATGTTTAACCCCAGAGTATTTAGATGTGTGTGCCTTACTTTCTAAACATTGTTGTTTTTTTCCGGTTATCTTCTTGTTGGTGATTTCCATTTTCACTGCAGGTGGTGAGCACAGCGGTCTGACTTCAGTCCTTGCAGTGTGTTGAGACTTGCTGTGGTGGAACAGCACATGAGAAGGGGTCAGCGCGCACTGGAAGAGAAGACGCGTTCTGCAGTTGGGGGTGGCGTTCTATGCATGACCCCCATCAAGCTGGTTAAGAGTGCGCACATCTTCCATAAGCTTTAAGACCTCTTTGTCTGCGTGCTCGCATCAATTACTGAGAGAGATGCTTTAAAGATTTTATATAGTTGGCAGAGAGAGAGAGAGCAAGAGAGGGCACACAAGCAGGGGGAATGGGAAAGGGAGAAGCAGGCTTCCTGCAGAGCAGGGGGCCCTATGCAGGGCTCGATCCCAGGACCCTGGGATCATGACCCGAGCAGAAGGCAGACGCCTAATGACTGAGCCACCCAGGCGCCCCGAGAGAGATGCTTTAAAATCTCAAATTACATTTTTGATTTTTTGGCTGCTTCAGCTCTGTTTTTTGCTTAATATATTTTTAGACTTTGATATTAGGTGGATACAGAGTTCACATTGTTAGGTCTTCCTTTTGACTTGACTTGTTGATCATTATGAAATGTATCTTTATATTGCAATTAATACTTCTTGCCTTAGCTTCTGCATTGGTTAGGATTTTTTTTTTTTTTTTTATTGTGGTAAAACACACAATATAAAATTTACCTTCTTAACCATTTCTAAGTAAATAGTTCAGTAGTGTTAGGTCTGTTCACATTGTTGTGCCCCATATCTCCAGAACATTTTCATCTTGCAACACTGAAATTGTACCCATGAGGTGACTCCCCGTTTCACCTTCCCCCTAGCCCCTGGCAACATAATTCTACTTTCTGTTTTTGTGAATTTGACCCCTCTAGGTATTTCATAGAAGTGGACTCCTATAGCATTTGTCTTTTTGTGACTGGCTCGTTTCACTTAGCATGGTGTCCTCGTGGTGCGTCCATGCTTGCAGCATCTGTGAGAAGGCGGAATAATACTCCACTGCATGTCGTGATAGGGTTCTCCAGAAAAACAGAGAATTTGCTATGCAGGATATATATATAATATATCCCGGCTGGAAGACAGTCTGGCCGAGAGCGAATTTCTCCCTTCCTTCATCTTATTTTTGCTTCTATTTAGACCCTCAGCGGATTGGATGAGACCCACCTGCGTTGAGGAGGAGAGTCTGCTTTACTCTGTGTACACGAATCAAATGCTCGACTCGGTGTGAGAACACCCTCACAGACATACCCGAAAATAATATGTAACCAAATGGCTGGACCCCCCGTGGCGCAGTCAAGTTGACACATGAAATTACGGATCATAGAAGCATCCACCACATTTTACTTACCCATTCATCCACTGGTGGACCCTTGAGCTGCTTCCACCTCTTGGCTATTGTGAATAACGCTGCTGTGAACGTGGGGGTGCAGGCATCTCCTCAGGTCCCTGCTTTCCCTTCTTTTGGATATACACCCAGGTGTGGACTTGCTAGATCACGTATGTGGTAGCTCTGAATTTCTGAGGAAACTCCTTACTGTCTGTGGCAAGTACATCATTTTCCTCTGCTCCTAACAGTGCGCAAGGGCTCCAGATTTTCCCCATCCTGGCCGACATTTGTCACTCTGTCTTTTTTTAATAGTAGTGTCCTAATGGGTGCAAGGTGTACATTGTTTGGTGTTACTGTTACTATATGGGACTTCTTTCGATCACATCTGAATGGTGTATCTTTTCCCACCCTTTACGTTCAGCCTCTGTCCTTATATTTAAAGTGTGTAAATAGTGTATGCATTTTTAAAATATCTGGTATGATAAGCTTCATTTTTTTAGTCTAGTCACATTAAAATTACAGGGGCGCCTGGGTGGCTCAGTCTGTTAAGCATCCGACTCTTGATTTCAGCTTAGGTCATGATCTCGGGGTCATGAGATAGAGTCCTGTGTTGGGCTCCGCGCTGGGTGTGGGGCCTGCTTAAGATTCTCTCTCTCTCTCTCCCTCTGCCCCTCCCCACCCTGCCACCATTTGCTCGCACAAACCCGGTCTCTGTCTCTCAAAATAATAATAATTATAGATGTAGTTGAATTTAATTCTATCATTTTGCCATTTGTCTTCTACTTGACCCATATCTCTTTTGTCCTTTATTTCTACTTTATTTTGCTTTCTTTTAGATTAATAAAATATTTTTTATTCTTCATTTTCCTCATCTATTACCTTTCTCATTCTACATACTTATTTTTTCTGTTAGTGATTCACCTAGAGATTAAAGCATGCATCCTTGCCTTGCTATTGCTCACCTAAAATTGTCCCTTTACCACTTCCTGAATAATAAGGTACTTTATAAAATTTTCTTCTATTTACCTCTAACCTTTTTGTGCTCTTGTGTATAATTCTGTAAATACTCTAAAAGCTATCATCATCATCATTATTGTTGTTTTGAACATTTAATACTCATGCAGATTTATCTGATTGATTGATTGATTCATTGGTGGGTTTTGTTCCTGTCTTCATTACTGTGCTTCCATGTGGGATAATTTCCTTCTGCTTGAAGATCCCCTAAGTTTTCTTTTCTTTTTTTTTAATGCTGGTCAGTTAGCAGTGGACGGAATGGGTCTTGAACACGGTATCTTCTGTCCGTGTAGGAGGAGTTGGGTAATGGTTGTTGCTTCTTGAGTTACTTTATTTCGAGTGTGCCCTTTGCTTTCTCCTGGTTCCTAGGGTTTCTGTTGAAAAGGCAGCTGTCTGTTCTGTGGTTGCTCCTTGGAAGCTAACGTGAATCTTTGACTCGGGATGCTGCAGTGGTTTTCTCTTTGGCTTGAAGCTAATTAACTGTGTTTCATGTAGCTGTGATTTCTCTTCAGTTTTATTCCGCCTGGAGTTTGCTGAGCTTTTTGAATCTCTGGGTTGGTGTTCTCTGTTTCAGAAAATTCTTGACTCATTTCTATAATTATTGTTCCTTTCCTGCTGATTGTCCCTCATCTTTGGTGCTCCTGTTTTCCTCCCATTTGTCCTCCCGTCTGTGCCCCGGCTTGGACGTTTTCCGTGGACCTGTTGTGCGGCTCACAGACCCTGCGCTCTGCTCCGCCCAGCCCTCGGTTAGTCTTATCCTGGGGCTTCCCCGTTTCAGAGTTTGCATTTTCCAGTTCTATGAAATGCCCATTTCATTTTTAATGTGTGTTTTGGTTCTGTATTTAAAACCCTCCAGTTTCTCATTCATTTTCTCTGTCTTTTCCTCTTAGTTTTGAACATATTAATTATTTCAAAGTTTTTGTGTGCTGACACCAGCATCTCGGACCTCCGTTCTTCTGCTGGTGTGTTCTGGTTTTTCTCCTTCTCTTCATTGTGTGGTACACTTACACACACATCTGTGCGCAAATACCACGTGCACACACACACACACACAGCCAGGATAATTTCTGTATGTGGGACAATCGCAGTTTTGTGTGTGACTCCTTCACCTGACCTTTTGTCATAAGTACATTCCATATGATTGAACTTTTGCCAGCATTCTCTAGAGATACCATAGCGTCCCACCGTAACAGGTAACATCCTTTTATTGATGGATATTTAGGGCATTTCCACATCTGAGACTCTGTCCTAAACAATTAATTAAAATTTTGTCCCAAGGATGTTTAATGTGGTGTTTCTGAGAACTAAGCCAAGTAGAGAGGGTATTTGAAGTCTTGGGTTGAGAAATTGCTCACCAGCCTGCCGGCGTCTTGAGTTCAGCAGCTGTGCTTAGAGTTTGGGATCCGTAGTGTTAGGGCCGTTTATGCGTGTTGTTCCGAGCCTCGTCCACCAGCTGCTCGTCGGGCGCTTGTGGGTTGGACGTGTGCTGAGCCTGCATCTGACTTTGAAGAGGCCCGACCACGTGCAGTTCTGGCTCACCGTGGCAGCAGGGAAGGACATGCTCAGTGGCCAGCCACTAGTTCTGGGACCCCCGTGAGCTCTGGGCTCCTGGTTTATCAGTGACAGCAGCTCATCACCTGCTGGTCTCAGTTTCCCTTGTCTGTGAAGTGACAGTGTTCTCAGCCTGTCACGGCCCTTGGGCAGCGATGGAAACGTATGTCCGTGCCGTCCAGAACGGAGCCACTAGGCACCTGTGGCCACCAGGCCCTTGAAATGTGAGGAGTGTGACTTAGGAACGGAGTTTTTAACTTTCTTACGTTTTAATTAGTTTACATTTAAACAAGTTGCCCTGCGTGGCTGGCAGCTGTTGTACTGGGCAGCCTGGTCTGGGTGGGGTCAGCGTTCACTTAGTGGCATGTAGTGGTCTTCACCCACTCTCATTCTGACGTTTGCGGTCTTCGCTCGTCTTTATTTTCAACTGTTTATTTTGTCGCTGGTGCTCTGAGTATCAGACGCTCCTTTCTGTGTATGAACAGATTACATGCTTTTCCCTCTCTGTGCTGTTTTAACAGGGACATCTCCACGGGGACAGTAATTTGCCTGAGCAGGACACTAAAAATATAAAGTAGGCCGAATTAGAGAAGAAGGGATTTTGCTGGAAAGTAGCCTGTGTTGCAAACCCACTGAAGTAAATGGAGGCCTTGCTGGCCGGGCACACGCACCTGCCGTCAGCGCTGCCATTTCCCTTGGACCAGCTTTCAGATTTCTGACAAAATTAACAATTTAAACTTATGACTCAGTTTTCTCTTGTAAGTAATTGCCATGTGTAAATGAGACTAGTTTCTCTTTGAATTTATGGTACAAATAACATAATTTATAGTTACAGATCTCTTGATCCTCTGGGTCCAGGCAAAATAAATGTAGTATCTAGAGCTGGAATTGGGCAGGATTTTTCTGTGAATCTTAAAATATCTGCTTCGTAAAAGTGGGTTAAGTTATTTTAGAAACTATAAATAGCCACTTGGTAATTAGGTGTTTGGGTTTATTTGTTATAATGGAGTGCTTATTAAAGTTCAGTGCGTTTTTACCCCATGGATCAGGAGCTTTTATAGGCCAAGTGGTAAGACGCATTTTCTACATTTCGCTCGCTGATGATGACTCATTACAGATGATAGATGGTCTACTCAACTCTTAAATTCCTGTTTGCTTGTGGAGAATGAAAATTCTCATCTCTTCCGATCGGGCATACTCCAAAATTCTGGACCCATTTTATGTAATATAACCTTACGCTCTATCACATCGTCAGAAGGGAGAAGTGATAACACAGACATGCTCTCTGCCAGAAGTGGGTGGAATGCGGTCTGTCCTGGCTTATCTCTTTCTACCAGGATTCTTCCTTTTTTTCTAGGCAGAGCTTCTTCATGTAGTTAAAATGACATCAGGACTTCATGGGAATGCGGGTTCCTGCAGACACAGCCCTGTGTCTGGTCACCGAGAATGTAATGACATTCCCCACGCCGTCAGCGGCCAGTTGGGTGTCTGCCCTCGCCCAGCGGGGTGGCACCGACAAGATTGATGTCCCGCTGTACGCTCCGGGGGCTGTGGCCCGCTTGGGGACGGGCGCTGGCACACCTGCCCGTGTGCGTGGCCGCGTTTGGAGAGCACACAGCGACAGGGACAGTGGGATTGTAGTATTTGTCATCGGGACTCTTCCTTTTAATTTTATCCTCACCGTTTTTAAGAAAAGAAAATTGATGATTTGTGTTTTGGGGATCAAAACATTGTTCCACACGGAAAGCTGTGTTTTATGAGTATTTATAAAAGGAAGCACCGGTGTCTGGAATTTTCAGTCACTCTGAATCTTCTTCCAGCCCCCCCCCCCCAAAGCCACTTTGATCCACCTTAGTCCTGCACAGTTTTTATTTGCTCTTCGTGTGTGATCCAATAACAAGAGTACATTTAAAAATTTATGCATGTTTAATGAATGACCACTGAGAGGAGAGACTACTTTTATAACGAGATTAATACCTTGGCTCAAGGGACATAACATTTTAGTAAAATCAAAATTTGTGTAGTTATCCTAGCTGTGCTTTCAACCTCTGGCTTCCTTATAAAAATGTCTAAGTAAAATACTGGTATCCATCTCTGGCTCTTGTTCCCATCTGCGTTATGTGGCCTGACCTGGAACCCTGACCAGGGTGTGATGTCTGGGCCAGGGTCTCCCAGTGTACCTCACATCAGCCTGGGCGACCTTGGGACGTGGCCGTGTGCCTCAGTGCCTGCAATCTCCACGCTTAGATGTTTCTGGAAAGAAGTAGTGTTTTGTGTGGTTTTAAATAAACTCGTACATAGTGTTTCCCCTTTTAATTACTGCATATTCATGTAGTAGTCTTCATGTTATTTGTTTTTTCCTTTTCCTTTTTTGCCAAGAGAGGCCTATTGGGGTGGAAGCTGTGGAGCAAATATTCTGAATGGTTTCCCATTTTGAGAAGGAGGACCCTCATTTCTTCCTCTGACTTATAATGTGATAGAGAGCTGCTGGCCAGTTGACACTAATCTCAATTTATGATCTATGTCACCTTTTTATTTCCCAGCCCCAGCTCACATTCCCCACCCCAGACCTGGATCTCTGTACCAACCAACGCGTCTCTGAGGCAAACACGCAGTGTCGTGGTTCTGAATCCCAGAGGTTGCGGGGAGGGGTTTTCATTGAGAATTTAGTGCACGTCTGCCGGCTTGCCCCAGTGTGTGGGCAGTGTGCCCTCTCGGGCGGCTGATGAGGGCCCTGCAGACGCTTCTTGTCTTCCCGAGGCCCATCTCCCCGTTTCTCAGCGGCCGGTCTTTGGGTTCAGGATAGACCTTGCCATGTACATGGATGCCGGTGGAACGGGGGTTTTTGACTTTTTATTTTGAATAATTTTACACCGGTAGAAGAGTTGCACAAATAGCACAGACGTTTCTCCGCCCCGTCCATCTAGTGCCGCCCGTTGTTGATGCCTTCCATCACTTTGCACAACCTCGTGTGGTTACCACCACCAGGGAACGAAGTACAACGCATCGGCGCATTCCTCAGTGTTGGGTCCTGCTCCGAGTCTTGTTCACGGCTCACCACGTGTCCCGCTCCTGTCCTTTTTCTCTTCTGCCGTCCAGCCCAAGGCCCCACACGGCGTTTACTGACCATGTGTCCTTCATTTCTACTCTGTGACAGTTCCCATTTCCTTGCTTTTTTGTGACCTGGATGCTTTTGATGAACACTGGTCAGGTATTTAGCAGGATGTCCCTGATTTGGCTTTGTGATGTTGGCTCATGATCAGATTGAGTTTCGCATTTTTGTTAAAAAGAGCACAGAGGGTTCAGGCGCCTGGGTGGCTCAGTCGTTAAGCGTCTGCCTTCGGCTCAGGTCATGATCCCAGGCTCCTGGGATCGAGCCTCACATCAGGCTCCCTGCTCCGCGGGAAGCCTGCTTCTCCCTCTCCCACTCCCCCCTGCTTGTGTTCCCTCTCTCGCTGTGTCTCTCTGTCAAATAAATATAAAAATCTTTAAAAAAAAAAAAAAAAGAGCACAGAGGGGATGTTCCCTCTCAAGGCGTCACACCATGAGGTATGTAACGCCCACACTTCAGCCACCGGGAACGCTAACCTTGCTCGCTCGGGTAAGGTGGAATCTGTCATGTCTCTCCAGCTATTGAGTTACTGTTTCCCCCTGTGAAGTTAAGAAGTACGTTGGGGGAGATATTTTGAAACCATGCAGACTTCTTGGTTCTCAGGCTTTCACCAACTAATTTTTGCATCCCTTGATGTATCTTGCCTGCAATAATCATCGCTGTGTTGTTTGCCTGATGTTACGTATTTCCTTCATTCTTTCTTCATTTACTACTTGGAATTCTTAAGGAAGAGCTGTTCTTTCTCTCCCATTTATTTTCTATGAGGAATTATTGGTACTAGAATGGACGCTTGGATATTCTTTCACATTGTGGGTTTTAGGAAATATTGTCTTTACTTACTTTGTTACTCAAACAGCTTTGACTTTGGTTCTTGGGAACTCCTTGGGGTTGACTCCTGTATCTCCGTGACATGCCCATCCTTCTTCTAGCGCTTCCTTACTTTCTGGCACCACGTATAATCCAGACTTATCTTGTATTTTCCTTGCCCCAGTCCTGGATTCAGTCACGTCCACAGGGAGCCCAAGTACCTTTTCCTGGAAGATGATATTTAGAAACCCAGATCTGGGCACCGGTGTGCTTGTTGGTGCTGACGTTCTGTGCCTCTGACCCTTCTCAGTGGACAGGGCTGGGGACCTGCATAGGACACTGGGCCATGCCTGCGCATCATCACGCATCCTGTCTTGACTTCTCGGTGGACAGGGCTGGGGACCTGCATAGGACACTGGGCCATGCCTGCGCATCATCACGCATCCTGTCTTGACTTCTCAGTGGACAGGGCTGGGGACCTGCATAGGACACTGGGCCATGCCTGCGCATCATCACGCATCCTGTCTTGACTTCTCTGTTGGTCATCTGCACACATATTAAACACCATGAGTTTGTCTTGACACCTCCAATTCAAATCCAACACGGCAGGTTTCCTTGTAGCCTCCACCCTTCTCTGATAGTGAGAACCCGGCTCTCGGGATCCACAGTGTACTCTCTACGTAATGGGAAGTGAGCAGACGGAGGGGGGAAACGTGTTTCTGTCACTGCACTGCGATCACCAATGCGGGTGGGTCTGCTCGGCAAAATCCTATTTGTGAAGGAGAGTATCTCCTGTGCTTGCTTGGCAAAAAAGTCGTCTATGGAACTACTCACATAAGTGTGGTTAAGAACTTGGGGTTGAGGTTGGACTAGGATAGACAGAAAATGAACTACCTTTGTTTCAAAATAGATGGCATGTTTCCAAATAGGGGGACCAGCTAATTTGCTTATTTTTCAAATATCCAAATATTTCATGTTGAGAAGAAATTAAAAGAAATATTGAGGGTCCTCTACTATTAATTTTATGTGAATAATAATTTCATTTTATAGCATTCTCTCTTAATTTAGGGTTTATTTGTTGTTGTTGTTAGCCCATTTTCTTTTCATTCCCATTTTTTGTTGGATTGGTTCTTTTTACCTACATGTGATTCATTATGAATCTCACTTCTGTTTGTTATAATCACAGATATTAAAATTTCATGACATTAACATGAAGCCCTCTCAAAGTTCTTATTGTACTTTCCTATAGCAGGGGTCATACCATATTCATACTGAGAGGTGTGACAGTCAAAAGTTTCAAAGTATTCTGTGTCTTTATGGACACTGTGGTATGTGAGGCCTTATACCTCACTCCTATTTCATGAAGTTTTCTTACTGGAATTGAGTTTATTGAAAGCAAAGGACTATAAAACTTAGCAGACAAAAATTCAAACTTATCATTGTCAGTTTTCATCAGGTGAGGATCGGAAATTGTTGGACATCTTTATGAAGTGTCCAGATCTTGGTGTAGGCAGGGCAGAGCATTTAGATGTCTGTGCAGGATTCCTCACACTCCTTCCCTGGCTGCAGTGGTCAGGCATGCAATGTCCTGGAGATGAACCCAGACCCGCACTGGATGTTTGGTGGTATTTGTTACTGCGGAATAACCAAGCCCGTTCTGACTGATACAGTGAGGACTGTGTTTGTGTCTAGGAGATAGTTATGAGTCTGGCAAAAGTGTAGGCTTTGTAGTGTGTTGGATTTGACTTTGAATACCCACCTATTACTTGCATGCTGTGCCCTTGGGCTGGTTCCTTAACCTCTCAATCTGTTTTCTCATCTACAAGTAATTTGTTCTACCTTAGGTTTGCAGGGAGGAGTAAATGAGATAATGTATGTAAAGCACCTGGCCCCGTGCCAGACATGTGCAGCTAATAAATGTTGTTCCTACTCAGCTAGACCTTCCGATAGTCCGTTGGCATGAGGTCACCTCTGTGAAGCCACAGAAGCGTTCTTTTTCTGGGATGTTTGCTTTTTGACAACAAAGGAAATAGATGATCCCAGGCTATTTTATCTTGCCTTATAAAAGGGAGTTAAAGCAAGGTATGGAGAACGTGTGGCAGAGGTGTGGTGTGAAGTGCTAGTTGTGTTTCCCTGAGGAAAGCTGCAGCTGAGGTCCGAGGCCACCCCCCCACCCCCGCCGTGGGAAGACGTGTGCGTGGGGAGCGGCCCCCTGCCCTCCTGACAGCCTGCACAACTGGAGTGCTCCCTGTTACCTGTAATTAACTCACAGAGAAACCAGTGTGGGCACTCACAGATTTCTCCCTTCATTCTTGTCTTTAAAATCAAGTTACGTCTTTTTTTTTTTTTTTTTTTAAGCAATAAACTTTTGAAGAAAATGAGGACTCTAGAACAGATGTAGTGACAGGGTAATCCGCTGACTGTGGTTTGCAGTATTACTCACGCAGACCTGATGGAGATGGCCAGTTTTAAAAGCAGCCATACCCAAACACAACATAAAAATGCATGTGGGCTAGAAATGCACTTTTTCTGTTTATGACTCTACTCCTTATTTCATTTATATTTAAAACTGAGTTGACGAATATGAATACGGATATTTAGAGTTATTGTAACGTCATATTTGTTTATGTGCACGGACCATATCTTATAGTTTAAAGGGAGAGCAGTTAATGGTTTTGCCCACACTGCTTGGGATTTCTCCTTCTTCTTCTTTTTTTTTTTTTTTTTTATTATCCTCCAGCTTCTATTCTTCAGGTGCGTAGCTATTTTAGTATTATGAAGGATGATGGATGATGCCGGAAAGTTTCTTTGGAAGCACTTCTGATATTGTGCAATGCACTTGGGGGTCAGCTACACTTGACTGATGCATGATTTATCCCATGTCCCTGCCACTTCCTGAGATAAAGCTGCTGTTTTATCAAAAATGCCAGCAACTGTGATTTAGAATTTATAAACCTCCGTTTTCGAATAATTGTTCTGATTATTTTCTGCCTTGGCAATAAAATGATAAAGGTAATTGCACACAAATGTGAGATAGCACCAAAATACAATAAAATTAACGTGAATTAGCTTGACATGTCGATGAGAAGTATTTATGAAATGTCGTGTTGCAATAAGGGAGAGCGATATTATAGCTGGAAGGTGAGTTATTGCCTTAATGTAATATTCCTTGAAATTTAAAAAAGATACTCTTTCTATTGAGGGTGATTGTGCTTTTGAAATTAAGTTGAAGTGATTCTTATAATTGGCAACAATAATGCATTTTTAAGGTAATATCTTTTATTGTGTTATGCCCAGTTGCATTACCTTTTATTTAGCAGTTTCTGGCTCCAGCTTTTCTAAAAGTCGGGTTGAGGCTGACATAAATTCTTTCGGATCCAGGGGCTCGGATGTTTTATTCTCTTTTCAGTATTTCCTCTGGTGTGAATGTTAGCAGATTTTTAAAGACTATTTTATTAAATCACTTAGATATCAAAGGTTAAATATCACGGTTATGTTTTTAAAGAAGTTTAAGGAACGTTCTTATGAATGGGTTTTGTCTTCCTGTCTTTGCATGCATGCTGGGGATTTCCCATCGCAGTGTAATGGTTTCCATCAGGGGCAGACCCGGGTCCCCCTTTAAGTACACGTGGTTTATAACCTGCCCTTCACAATCCCAAAATGAAGTTCATAGGTAATATCTACCTACATATACTAGTGTTAAAAAATCTTAACAGTAAGATACAAGTAAAGGGACAGTAATTTATAACACAGTCCTGTGTGTTCAGAACAGAAATAGCCGGGCGGGACTCGGCTGGAACGTGCGGTGAGGTGAGCGTGTGTGTGCACCCCGAGTGTGGCAGCTAGGAAAGGGCCCAGGCCGGTTTGCTCTGTGGCATTGACATCAGCCCCACGGCTTTTCCGAAACGGTGGACGACTTTCTGTAAAGTTCCAAAGAAGATGGAGCCCGTCTTTCCGCTGAGTTGTAGGCTGCTCGCAATCCTGCAGAAGCCCTGTGTGTGCGGAAACCTCGCAGCAGGTCTGCATGCGCACAGGATGAATGTGGTTGTGCTTTGGGGGTGTTGCAGGACTTTGGAAAGTGTCACAGGACGCAGGATGACTCTGATCCCACATCTTCCAGAACATTCTGCATTCCTGACTCCTGCCCTTTGCATGTTCCTAGCCAGGCGGACACTGTGACAAATGAAACTGCCTTCATGTTCCCAACACCCTCTGTTGAGGAAGACAGGTGAGCACCCCCAGTTTGGAGCATCAGACCGCAGCCAGGTTGCAGTTTTGTGGGGACCTCCCAGGGGCCCTCCTGATGAGGGGCCTGCGCCATCGTGCACCACCGGGGCAGCTGGATGGGCGAGCCTCCCCGCGGGCACGTGCTTCCACCAGCTGCCCCTTTGTACCCAGGTCTGTGTGCCTGGGTGTGTTTTCTGTTTGTTTTCTTCTGACTTGCTGATAAAGTTTCTAGTGCCGGTGATGTGTGTGATATCTAGCGAAGACCATGGGAGATCTGGAAACCGAGGCCGACTTCGGGACGTGTCATAGAAACGAGCAGCGTGTGCCTCCTTTTGTTGCTTTTGGGAGGATGACGCTGGTCTGCTGTTTCCCTAGAGAATGAAGTATTGTGAGCAAATGCGCCTAGGGAATGTATAGTAGAGTTTTCCCAGAAAAATAAAACCAGTGAGATTTCTTCCAGGAACGGTAAGTGGAATGAGTGAAATCAAGTAAGTGAATAAGGCGATCTGGCGGTCGATGGCATCTCCTGAGGCCCCCTTCTGTTTTCTGGTCAGTGAGCTGCACACCGTTGTTATTAGCCTCCTGGTCGCCCTCCACTTAGACAAAGATGAAAACTACGTGGTAAGAAAGGCCTTTGTGATTAGCCCTGTGTGCGTTTATATGTTAAATTTAGGCCAACTAAAATATTAAATATCAAGCTGTGTGTTTCAATGTCATGTGTAAATATCATATACAATAAAAATGGAGTACTTTTTTTTTTTTGGAATTTTGACTTAAGGCTGCATTTTAGAGGCTATAAAGTTACCATGGAGATCAGTCACTTGGTGGCTCTTGGTCCTAATGTGGGTGTATTCCAGCTGGTCTTTTCTTTGGAAATGGTCGAGTTACTCTTGGTAAGTTCTGTACCTCAGGTCCTTGATTTGGGTTTTGCTTGTTCTTGCTCATGGTGTCTGATTTCCATGTGCTTCTGGTGCTTTGTACCAGAAATTGCATTGGATTGCATTGGACAGTTCTTCATTATTTGCACACGTATCTAATTGTATTAGTTACGTGTGAGATGAAGAAACCTTTCAGTCCCACAAAGTAAATATGGATCTGCTTTCAGTACATTTTATCTGTTAAGTTTCAGATATCTGTTAAGAGTCACGTGGAGCCTGAGACGATCGCCCTCGACCCTCCAGGGTTTGTGTTTCTTTGGGGCAGTGCTGAGTGTGCGAGACATCCTGGGATCCCCGGGGCCTGGCAGCTTGGAATTTCTAGTTGTTTCTTGTATCGCTTCGTGAGCCTAGTGGTTGTAACGGGATGATTTCGCCCCGCAGGGGATGCTTGTCCCTGAGACATTTCTGGGTACCACTGCTGACGAGGTGATGCTGGCCTCAGTGAGTGGAGGCCAGGGACACGGGTAGATATCCCGCAGCACGTAGGTCCCACCTCGGCCGCAGTGGTCTGGCCCCAGCTGTCAGTGGTGCTGTGGGTGATCCCAGTCGTGATCTGTAGGGATCACTTGTGTGAAGCCCAGCTGCCTCCTGTCCCACCCGAGGCCTTCTGGTTACCCGTCTTTTATCTGTGGCGCGATGCTCTCGGGCAGGATTCCCTTGCTGCCATCTTTGACTCCTCCCCGGCTTTCCTCGGCCTCTTCCACCCCAGCCACACGCACAGCAGAGACCGTCCCAGTGCCGTGGGTTTTCTGAGAGTCCTGTGCCTCTCCACCCACTCCTCAGCCCCACCGGGGGCAGGGACTCCCCCGCCAGCGTCGGTGAAATGACCGATACCGTGCAGGTGGATCTCTGAGCGGGCATGTGCACTTCCTGTCCTGCTCAGCACCAACTCCTCACTGAGACCCGGGACACCCACGTCCCAGGCCTCACACTGCTCTGAGGCCTCAGCCGGGCCCGGTGCTTACCCCTTTCATCCGCTTGCAATCTATCTGTCCAGCAGCCCTCTGCTTACTGTTTGTGGGACTCTTGCCCCGTGGTTTTCTTTTCTCTGTGTCTTTGCACACTTACTTACAAATACCTTCTTCACCGACCCCTTTTGAACTCCTACCCATCCTTCAAAACTCCTCCTCCCAGAGAGATTTTCTTGGTCCTTGAATTTGGATGTCTTATTTTTCAAGGAATCTTCTCTGAGCATTTTTCTCCGGGTCTTTACAGGGCGACGTACACAGACAGGAGCCGATCCTGAAGCCAGACTGAGTCAGGATTCCAGGCCTGGCTCTGCCATTCGGTAGCTCTATGTCCTCGACCGGCTTATGTAAGATCACTATAAGCCTCGGTTTTCCTGTCTCTAAAATGAGGTTTTAACACTGCAGTGCTTATCGGGGTTACAGTGGAGAACCAGGCAAGCTGGGGCGGATCCCCTCGCTGCCAGTTCACACCCTGCCCCGGGTCGGCTTTGCTTGGCTCCAGTCTGTGCGCTGACTCCAGTGCTTGGGTGCTTGGGTGCAGACCTCCCGGGGGAGGGAGCCCCGAGCTTATTCTGTCCCCTGTACCCTTAAGTATTGATGTAAGATCCCCCTGTCTGACAGCGTGTCGATGGACAATAGCCAGGGGAAGAAGGGGTGGGGCGGAGATGCAGCAGGTCCTTCCTGAATGAAGCCCAGACCCGCGATTCGCACGTGGAGGGAGGCTGCCTGGTCGGAGCTGCCCAGTCCCTGCGGAGCCCACACCACGGAAGCCCTGGCTCGAACATGGCCCCCTGGAGGGGATGGGGTCCTCAGGCGTGATCTGAAGAGGATACTGCTGCACTGGGGACGTGGGGACCCCAGCAGTGAGCCTTTCCAGTAAACTATGGAGTCCTGCATCCAAGCACGGGGGGAGGAGGGCCGAGATGGGTATTTACGACCTGAGCTATTGGAAGCTCGCTGGCAGAGACTCCGGTGAGTGGGCCAAAATGACAAATGCTTTTTGTGCACCTTTTTATTGCGCAGCCTCACACTCTGTTTCTTTCAACTGTGCTGTGTTTGCTAGTGTTTTGATTGTATTAGTTACGTGTGAGATGAAGAAACCTTTCAGTCCCACAAAGTAAATATGGATCTGCTTTCAGTACATTTTATCTGTTAAGTTTCAGCAGCCAGGAAGCAGCCTAGAGCTTTTCCTTTTATTTCTCCGCAGGTTTTAGGGTTTGGATCAGAGATACAACATTTGCTAAACCACTAGGTTCCAGGTGGTATAAGTCCTTTGCAGGGTGGTGACACCTTCTGTTCTCCGAGGTGTGGGTTTGGGCCGGTCCCCTGCTTCCTTCTCTCCTGGGAGAGGCCCCCAGGTTTTCAGGAGCCCGTGATGGAGCCCTGTAGGACGTCTCAGCCTGTGTCCGTCTCCAGCCCATTGGTCCCAGCAGTTTTTTCACGGACCGATGGCCGACAGGGGTGAGGTTAGATTGTAGTATGAAAACCCTCTTCCCGGGGATTCTAAGGGCCGCACCCCCTTCAGCCCACCCTCCCCTTGCCACCCCTACCTTAAGGAGCACCTGCGTGGAGACGAATGCTCTCCTACGTGACAGGGCGTGGGAAGCATCAGGGTGCCCTGCTCCCAAGGGTCCAGAGGGAACAGGTGTGCCAGAGGAAGGGGGGAATGGCACTGTGGGGTCTGGAGAGCTAGGGGCGGGGCAGTGAGCATCAGGTCGTCCGCAGTTGAATGCGGTGTGTTGATCAGGAGTCTGGAAGGAGGTCCAGCATGTCTTAGTGAGAGGGTGCTGACCTCTCCCGTATAAGACAGATTTAGTTCATTTGGAAAACCAGTCTCGGGCCAGATTGCTCACCTGCTTGAAAAAAAAAAACAAAGGTAGTATTTTCTGTCATGAAGAAGGTTTCTGGATATGGCTAATTACTTATTTCAAAGAATCAATCAATAAAATGAAATTTAATGAAATCAAATCGTTTGGCCAGTTGTTTCAAGAAAGTAGCCCTGGTGGGTTTGATTTGAGGAAGCCGTTTGTGTAATTTCCACGTGAAGCCGAGTCCTTGTCCGTCGTTAGGCTTTGCAAGGGTTGTGTTTGCTTTTTCCTTTTGGATTGAAATTTTTGCCTTTCCTATATGAGATGTTTATTATTGCTATCCAAAAGTATCTGGAATATATATTGCTTTAAGCTGTGGGATAAAGTTTACTCTCATGATGGTTTAATTTTTATTGCGTTCCCACAGTGTGCGAGCTATTGTTCAGATGACACGCATGGCGGTTCCTGCCCCGTGAGACCACATTCAAAATTGCATCTCCCGTCCATGCCACATGCTCGAGAACTGTACAAACCTGTGATTCCTGTACTCATTTCTGTGGGCTCTTCCTCCTTGTGTTTGCCTGGCACGTTAATATTTCTTTGTACTCTCATGTTATTTCTGTAGAAAAAGTTGTGCTTTACCAAGTAGAAAATATTTAACAGTAATGGTGGTTAATTATTTTAGTTCCAAGTTGTTGAAAATTGATAGAACAACTAAATCTTCAGCGTAAATTCTACTGTAGAATGATTTAGAGATGATATAATTGCTATGTTTTGTTTTCCCGTTTATCCAGAGGTGACTTTAGGCAAGTAATTCTACTCTGCCAGAC
Source organism: Phoca vitulina (assembly GCF_004348235.1). Taxonomy (NCBI): domain Eukaryota; kingdom Metazoa; phylum Chordata; class Mammalia; order Carnivora; family Phocidae; genus Phoca; species Phoca vitulina. Next base: position 24,305,974 of record NW_022589731.1, read on the forward strand.
AATTTATTTCTCTAACTATGATCTATTTAGCTTTTCCTTGGTTATATATGATTCTAGGATATAAAGTCTGCTTATTTCATTGAAATCTATATATATATAATATTTAAATTTTTTAAAAACTAACTTTTAAATATTAAAAAGCTTCTCCTACTAGCTTTTTTTTTTTTAAAGATTTTATTTATTTATTTGACAGAGACAGAGACAGCAAGAGCAGGAAGCCAAGCAGGGCGAGTGGGAGAGGGAGAAGCAGGCTTCTCGCTCAGCAGGGAGCCTGTTGTGGGACTCGATCCCAGGACTCTGGGATCATGACCTGAGCCGAAGGCAGACGCTTAACGACTGAGCCACCCAGGCGCCCTGTACTAGCTTTTGATAAAAGAATGACACGAAATTGTTCCAGAGCCAACATTTAAGAGGAAGAAGAGCCGAGGGTCTGGGTGCATCCCCAGACTGGACACTGTGCAGGCGATGGGCATAATCATCAGGCTTAGTGTTGGAAGGGAAGTCAGAAGCCTATTGGTCCTGCTCAGTGCACACACTGGAAGTAAGAGAGCAGAGGTCTCCATTCTGCCTGCCTGCGTGTCTCCAGCCCGGGCAGCTCCCCTCAGCAGGCTGCACTTCTGCCCAGGCAGCCCCCTTCTCTATCTTCTTGGAAGACCACAGGGGACCAGAAGAACACCAGCAGTTACTAAGTGGGAATCAGCGAAGAATAGGAGATATCATGCACCACAGAAATGATACCTTGGAGAATATTTGTTGGATATTTTGTAGAGGCTAAAATATAATACAGTTGTCAAAAATATGTGGTTTTGTGGGAAGTCACATGTCTTGGGGGAAACACTGGGATTGTAGGTAAGAGTGGGTGAAGTGCTGGCATATGGTGTACAAATTCTGTGTCCTGCTCCCTGGGGCCCCTCTCAGCAGTGTGGGGGGCGGCACGTGCTTGCCAGAGAGCTGGGGGTCACCTCTCCGGTGCCTCTTGCACCCAGAGTCCTCAGCGCATAAGCTCACGGTCCACTCATGGTCCGCTCACAGTGGCTGTGGGATGGGATTCGGTGCATCTCGCCAACCTCTCTGCATGGCCGTGAGCCCTGGTGGGGCTGAGCACGCTGCAGAATGGGGCTGGTGGCGGCAGCACAAGGACGGCCCGGGGAGGCCCTTAGACACTCAGCTCGGTGGATGAATAGTATGGTGGGAACCACGGATCTTGTGGAAGACTCTGGAATGGAGATGTGAAAATGGGTGAGATGTGGGTCATATGGGAACTCTGTCTGACAGGTCTAAAGCTGTGTCGTAAATCACAGGCTTGCTGGTTATTTCAGTTAATTTCATAATTTTATTGATCCGTATCAGTTATGTGCCAAGGAAGATTTTTAGGATGCTTACAGGAGCGTATACACTTACAAAAATGAAAAATACACACGGAATAGAGGAGGGAATCAGGCACAGGAAATAGGGCAGGGGTATAAGCAAGGCTGGTATTCCAAATATGGGGCACACGTTTTCTGTAAAATGGCTCAGAATAGGATGAGAATTAAGCAGGGAGCTTCTTAGTGTCCAAAGCAACGATGGGGCCCAGACGAATTGCTGCAAGCGTTATAAAGGTTTGACATAAGTATTTTGTTTAACAAAACCATTTTCAGCTGGCTCTCAGTTTTTTAGAGTGAGATGGACACCTTCTCAGGGGTATTTGGGGATATTAGTGTATACAAAGGGCCACGGACGTCTAGATGGTACTGGGGGGCTCAGCGCCCTGACTCAGCTTCATCTGTTCAGTTCAGGATCTGTATGCAGCACCCACGCCACCTGGGAGCCGGTGGGGCCGCAGACCCTGCCCCGCTCCACCCCCGCTGAATCTGCATTCCCCGAGACCCGTGATCACCTGCCCCGGAGTGCACCGGCACTTGGGTGGGCTTTCCTCCCAAAGCTGTCTCTTCTTCTCTGTGGGTCAGCTGTTACCTTCCCAGGTCAAGGGTTTAAAGCAGGGCTGAGTCCTGGACATGTGGCTGGCGAGAAAGGGCAGCAAATTCAATTTACCGAGTATCCACTCTGCAGATACTGTAGCCAGGGACTCGCGGGAGGCAGAACGAAACAAGCGTCGATTCCGCCCTCACAGTCCTAAGGAAGAGGGACAGCGAGGTGCCAGCACGGTCCCCAGAGTTCACTCCCTTGAGCTGTCATTTACTCGGGCATCAGAATTTCACATGCTTATGGGCTGCATGGAGTGTTGCTTACTTGGTGCTTCTTCATATTCACCCAGTTCTGATTTAAGCACCTGCTTTAGCCTTGTCCTTAGGAATTCCAGCGAAGACAAGTATTTGATATATTCATTTTATTTTTTTCTGTTACATGGTAATTTAATCCATAATTAATGGAGTATCTAAACTAATCTCCCCCCAGTGCATGTTCAACGCTCTAGAGTCAGACAGCCTCATCCCTGTTACCCACCACGGGGCTCTGGAAAAGTCACTTTCGTGTTTGAGCTTCCGGTTTTTTTGTCGTCAGAGAAATGGATGCGCCTAATTTGCGGGCTCTTATAAGGATTAGAGAGTTATATAGATGCCTGGCACACAGGAAATGCAGGCAAGGTCAGGAAACAGCGAGTCCTGTTATTAGATTGAGTTGTGGGCTAGTGATGCAAAAAACAATTATTGAATTACAGTCTGTAGCGTGCGGTGTCCTGAATGCAAGAAGTGTATTTGATAACGTTTATAGCAAGTGTTAGTGAGCATGTGGAGAAATTGGGACCCTTGTGCACTGTGGGTGGGGACGTGAAATGGGGCAGTTGCTGCGGAAAATCGTATGCCTGTTCCTCAAACTGTTAAACACAGAATAGGTGTACGATCCAGCAGTTCCACTTCGGCGTATAAACCCAAAAGAACGGAAAGCAGACTCTCAAACAGGTATTTGTCAAGCCAGGTTCATAGCACTGTACGCAATAGTCGAATGTTGGAAACAACCCGGACGTCCATTGTGGAACAAATGGGTAAGCCAGAAAGGGTGGACCATCCACACAATGGAACGAACATTATCCAGCCTTCAAAAGGAAAGAAATTCTGACAGCTGCTACCACATGCGTGACCCTCGAGGACGTTATGCTCAGTGACATAAGCCAGTCACAGAAGAACACTGAGCGATCCCAGCTCTGCGAGGTTCCTAGAGGAGTCCACTGATGGAGACAGAGTGGCCTGGTGGGTGGCAGGGCTTGGGCAGTTAGTGTTTGGTGGGGACAGAGTTTCTGTTGGGGATGATAAGAAACTTTTGGGTAGAGGTACACTGTGAATGTATTTGATGACACTGAATTGTACATTGACAAATGCTTAAAATGATAAATGCTATCTTAATTTTAGCACAATAAAAAGAAGTATATTCGATAATTTTTAAACAGAAGGAGCATCTGGGATGTTGTATCTAATGCACCCCATCATTGGTTCAGCTTGGCCCCTGCTGAGTCTCCTGACCGGCACCCGAGGGGCCATCCCTGGGCAGGATGGTGAAACCAGGGAAGGTGACAATCTAGTGTTTCATTAGGACACTTGTCATGACTTTCCCAAGTTTGCATGTTTGCTGCCCTCTGGACAGGTGCTGCTAAACTCCCCCACTCTCACTCTGGCTCCTCGTTCCAGCAGTACGTTCCAAACCCTGTGGAGAGTCTTGTAGAAATGGAGAAAATGACAGTATCCTTTTGTTGAAAAAAACATGAAAGAAAAGATATTTAATGTTAGTTTGCTTGCTAATAGGCTAGGTCTTAGAGTTTAAAGAAGTAGTTAATTATCAAAGCTTTTCATTCTGTGACAGTCTGCATTTTTCTTCTAATTCAAGTTACCTTTGAAATTAACATTGCAGATCCATGAGGTTTTCATCTGTGAATATTGTTTGAAGAATTCATTCTGTTGTAATTGAGATAAAATGTACCAGTTAAATTTTGTAATTTTACATTTTTGCTAGTTTTTGAAATACACTGTAGAAGTTTTCCTTATGGTGGTGGGAACATATGAGGGAGATATGATTACATCAATCAATTATTTGAACAAAGATTGGGCATAGCTTACATATGACTTTGTAATAATCCCTATTTCCAAGGAAAAGTATGTGCACAATACTTAGTCTCTGTGTCATTTGTAGATAAATTGGTTACCAGTTGGTCTCTGTTTTTATTAAAACAAAGCTTCTGTGAATAAGTATGGATTTTATGTATACCTCCTGCATGTGTGTAACGAATGTCTCAAACCAAATAACTTAGGAAGAATGATTTTTCTGTGTTAAACATTGAATTTTCATTTAAACCATTCCAGTTCCTCCTGGCTTGATGTGATGGCTTCCCCCTGCTTTGGCATACAGTGAGCACCCCCAGGACCCAGGGCCAGCCTCTCCCTGCCCCTTGGCCATCAGCTCCGGACGGGTCGGGTGCACTGGGTGGCGGCTTCTGACTCTGACCTGTCCCCAGCAGACTGACAGGCCTGCGAGAGACAGAGTTGGATCAGCCCCTTCTCTACTGCTCTGCTCCTGCGGTAGCTGGGCATGGGGAGGGGGACAACTTGGGACCAGAGGAGTCAGGAGAGAGAGACACGTGCTAACCGTCCAGCAGTGTGGCCACCTACAGGTGTGACAGGCCTGCCGTCTGTTCTGAGGGGACACATGCAGGGTGACTGCATGGCCCGTGTTGCTGAAGCCTGAGGCAGAGGGGTGGGGGGGGGGGACTCTGAGAGCTCACAGTCCAGCCAGGGACAGGGTTCCAACAGGGTCTAACCTGCACTTTGCAGAGCAGAAAAAATCAGGGCCTTGATTCTGTGTTTGTGACATTATGTTATTCAGCCCACGTCCATTCCAAGCATTTAGACTAGGCTGGGGTTGCCCATCCAGAGGCCCTTCGAGGGATGGCGCTCCTCTGGATGAGCCCTGCAGTTTGCCTGGGCGGGGAGGGGAGACCTGTCTTGGACATTTTGGAGACGCATCAGGGCAGTCAAGTTGGCCAGGTAAAGGGACAGTTGGTGCTTTAGTGCTTTAACAACAGCCCCCTAGATAGAATGTTCCGGGTATGTTTGTGGGGGACTGGCTCTGTATGCACATTTTGGATCTGGCTCAATATTAGGTATCTTCAGAGGAAGCCGGTGTGTGGGCCAGGGGTGGAGACCTTGACGTCTTGAACTATTTTGTAAGGGGTTTGACATCAACGGGTACAAAATCCAGCATAAGAATAGCTCTGTGGATGGTAGAAGCAGGCATGCCTTGCAAGACATTTCTCTGAGAAGTGGCATTACCTGCATTGACCAGAACCTCTAAAAGAAATACATCTTTTCCCCAAATATATGGTTGAGTGCCTACTGCTAAGAAATTCATCGTAAGTGAAAAAAGCAGAGCAGATGTTCCTTGAAGGGAGTGAAAGCTGACATTCCGGAAGTTCAGGGTGTCTGCATGTCGGGGTCGGGCTAGCGTCCGGGTGTCTGCTTCTGGCCTACCTGTCCGGTTTCAGACAGATCAGATCTTCACCTAGTTGTTAGCTGTTAGAAATGTCGGGCTGGAGGGGAGCACATTCACTGCTGAAATGTTGTAATGGGGAATCCTATAGGCCATGGCTGCCATGGTGGAATGAGGCTTGCTGCGGGGGGCTGGGAGTTAGCAGCGGCGGTGGGTGCCCTGGTGTCCTCCTGGCGCCCTCACTGTGAGGGAGAGCCCACAAATGGGACGGGTGCCTCCTTCCTTGCTGGCTGGTGTGGTACTCCAGAAATCGGATGTGGTTAACACGAGCTGTGTGATGAGCCGGTGAGACCCGGCAGCACGGGGATGACTCATTGTAGGAGCAGAAGTGAAATCACCTAACAAATTGCTCTCTCTTTCCAGATGTGGTCAAGGATTCCTCTAAAACGGAAATCCACTACTTAAAACTTTCATCCGGTTAATTTAATAAAAAGCTTGAATTTAAAAAAAATAAAAAAAGCTTGAATTGATACAAAGCAGCTTGGGAGAACAACCGCCCTCCCCTAAGTAATATTTTATGAGTTCAGGTCCCGTATGTCTTGCTTGTAATGAGGTGAAGGAGTGACTTTTGTGGCACTTATTTATTTTCTTCCTTTTTGGACACTCAGCCAGATTCTTACAGTTATTTTGACGGGTCACTGCCATTACGTACATCCATAGCAAAAATGATGTAAGGCACCAGTTACACTGCGGACCTTCCAGAATTTACAGAGCATCACAATGTAAATACCAACCATGGTAGAATATCGGGTCTAGAAAGTTACACAGTTGTGCCCCATGTGGGGTTGGCAGCGGACCTTCAGGGAAGGTAGACCTGTGTCTGGTCACCGGTCAGCTTTCTGGGAACCTGCACCTTCGTCTTGAGTGTCACGAGGGGAGAGCTTGCTCACGCACCGTCCTGGGTGAGCGTGGCTGGGCTTGGAGCTCACCGGCGGTGCCACTGGGGTGTCTGAATGGTTTCTTACCCGGGTCCCACCTGGGGACGTTTCCCAGTGTCCTCTTCCCCTGGTTCCTGGACAACAAGGGGCTGTTTCTGAGTGGACTCTTGAGCGTCTACTTCTGATGTCCCTGGCACCACTTTGGTCCAATAATGGGGGAAGGGGCATCGCTATAAGGAAATGCATATCTGGGACCCTGGAAAGCAAGACGCCCAGCCTCAGAAAGGGCTCTCGGGTGCATGTCATGAATTTGCTCAGCTGCCCGCATTTGCTCAGCTGCCCGCTCAGTGTCCACCTCCCACAGGCCTCCCTGCCTCCCTGTGACCTCTCTGCCCTGCCTTACACTGACACCTGGGCTGCTTCCACATCTTTCTCTACCTCCTTTTACCTTTTGGCTGCTACGTGCCCGATCACCATGTTGCTTTGAGATTCACGCGAGAGAGACAGGAGTGGCAGGTGTGGGCACACACGCACAGAGACAGAGACCGTGTGCCTGCCTCTCAGGCCAGCAGACTGGATTGATTTTCTCAAGGAGCCACGGATAATGTTCCCTGATGTTTGGACAGCCTGTGGCGGGCAGCTGAGTGCGAGTGCGGCACTCGCAGCCGCATGGGGTCCCGGTTACAGAGGAGGACATGGGCCCAGAGAGGTCCCTGTCCACTCGAGGTCACATGAGCACTGACCTGCCTTTTCTCTCCAGTCCCGGACTCTGTGCCCCCATTGCCCCTCTTCCCGTGGGCTTCCCACAGAACTTCCCTCCTGTTTCCTACTAGGATGGTTTGCCTCTTCATCACCTACAGGGAGGATGGGACCTTGTTCAGAGGGTGCTGTGGCAGATGGTCCACGACTCCGGCACCCCACAGCCTGCTTTATTTGGAGGTGGCTGACCTCTCTGTGGGTCACCCTCTCCGAGTTTCCCGTTGGAGGGAGCGCCCTCTCCATTCTCCTGGCCAAGACCGGTTTCCCGTGCCAGGGGAGTTGTCAGAAGTCCCAGGACATGGGACAGGCCACCTTTGGGGGCCACTCACGTGCCACATGGTGCAGAACACGCATCTCAGAGGCTTGAACGTCCGTGCCCTGGCTTGATACTCTAACAATAGAGAATAAATCACAGTTCCTACTCTGGGAGTTTTACCACCTTCCTCGTGGCGGCATTTTATTCTGTTTCTTTGTTAATGGATGGAATATGTGAAAATACTTTATAAATTTTAAAGTGCTGGACACATACGGGATGAGGGCAAGTGATGGTATTTTCCAGTTTGTATTCTCTTTGCTTGGTGCTCTGCGGAGGGTCATAGCTCCGTTATGTGGTCTGTTCTGCTGCCCGGCCCGCCCCGACTCTTCTTACCCTCACTGCCGGTCCATGCGCTACGCCGTGGCCGCCGTACCGACGGGTCACTCGGACAGTCCCAGAACCTGGACTATGATGTCATTTCTCTGTAAGCCCCGGACTACTATAAATTACACGTGAGCTGTTGTAATTAAGACTTTGAGACTACTAAGCTGTCTTCGAGGGGAAGAACCTGTCCCCTTCTCCAGAGTCATAATTAATTCTTAGAGTATATGGTTTTTGAAGAATTTACTGTAAGATAAAAGACTGGTATTTTATTCGTGCATTTATTAGTATTTAATCAAATGGAAAGTGCACTTTTGGTCTGGAAATCTTGGCTTCAGCTGCAGGATTAGACTGAATTATTGTTTAAAGAGTAAAAGGTATAGAATTATACGTTCAAGCTATCAGGCCGCTGATAGGTTTTGGGCATAATGTAACTAATTTAGAACATAAAATTTCCTGCCTTGGGTTAATCGCTCAGAGGCAGCGTGCATTCCAGCTGCAGCTTGGCCTTGTTGTGGGGATGGCGTCTGTCCCTCTAAGAGCCTCGTGCCTTGCCACCAGAGCGTGTCTGGAACATAAGGCTCTTCCATCGGGGACACCGAGTCATAAATCATGCTGTGCTGCTCACCGAGAATCCTTCACCGCAGAAACGTTGTGAAACCGCTTCTTTAATGGGAATAAAGAGGACTTAATTCTGTGCTCCTCAGTGGGGCCCAGGCTTAGCACTTGGACTTTGACTGTTGACAGGCCTTTCTAAGTAAGTACTTAAGAAAATTCCAGAAAACTTCTGTAGCCACATCTTGGTTGAGTTTGTGGCGTCAACGACAAGGGGGTGAGCATGCGGGGGTCTGAGTGGTCTCAGGAATTGTTCATTAGTGGGCGGGAGGGAAGGACTGGGTCAAGTGAGATGGAGGACCCTCCGATGATCACTGACGTGTGCCTTCCTGTTGGAGCCCGTCAGACCTCCTGAAATGGGCTGATGGAAAATCTTTCCGGCCTTGAGGGCTGCACACAGTCTCCTTACCGCTCCTCACAAAAGCTGCCAGACACAAGACAGAGAGAGCCTGCTTGCCTTCCAGTGAAAATGTACTTATGGACTCTGAAGTTTGAATTTCATATTTTCATGTGTCATGAAATATTTTTCTTTTGACTTTTTTTCAGTCATTTAAAAATGTAAAAACCATTCTGAGCCCAAGGCTCTACAGAGATCCCCATGGTAAGCCAGACTTGCCCTGTACCCCACCAAGTCCTAATCGGTGTCAGGTACTCAGGGGTTCCTGCTCTTCAACCCAGATGCTCAGGTGCCCCTGCTCACCCCCAGGTACCCCGTGCTCCCTACCCCGGGTGCCCCTGCTCACCCCCAGGTGTCCCGTGTGCCCCACCCTGGGTGCTCCTGCTCACCCCCAGGTACCCCGTGTGCCCCACCCCAGGTGCCCCTGCTCACCCCCAGGAACCCCGTGCTCCCCACCCCGGGTGCCCCTGCTCACCCCCAGGTGTCCTGTGTGCCCCACCCTGGGTGCCCCTGCTCACCCCCAGGTGTCCCGTGTGCCCCACCCCGGGTGCCCCTGCTCACCCCCAGGTGTCCCGTGCGCCC